>NW_024712649.1:0-6905 GCF_018991925.1 Homarus americanus
ATGCTTAGATAAAAAAAAATCACAAGTGTCAAAATGTCATTAGTGAATCCTGGCAAGGTCGCCAAAACTGTTACGCCGTCTCTTAATTTACTTAAATATCCAGGTTCTAGGCGTAACCAAACAAAAAAGTGAAGTAAATTAAAAGGGAATAAAAATTAATAAAGTAAACCTCTAAGAATTTATAATTAATTAAATATTAACACAATAAAGAGCCCCGTAGGCTGTCACAACAAATTGATTCACCATCGAAACTGTTAAGACACAAATGATACTAAACATCGAAACATCAAAAGAATAAAAATAAAGCATTGGATTACGTTAACACTGCATAAACATAAAAACTAACACCGAAATTACCTAAAGTGAAACACTGAATTACTTAAATGTATCTAAGCAAATACTGATGGACATAAATAGAGACATAAATAGGTACTCACATAGATATACCACATTGGTGGCGACAGGAACAACACAAATAAATTAAGTAAAAGTAACAGGTGACGAGTGTCACTCAAAGGATGTGAACTGTATGACAAGAGGACTGAACTAACTCAAGTCAGTTGGTGGGTCCTATATATAAGGTCGGCTCCCACCATGCGACCCGCCGGTGGGTCGTTTAACGATGCAGATGGTCGTAGAGAAACAAAGAATGCTGGTTACAATACAAAATGGGTTTCAACAAATAATAACAGTTAAAACGTTAACAGCACAGGGTAAGGTGACTAGATTATATAATAGTAAATACAACACATCATTACAAGAATAATATGGAACATGGAAGCATAGTATATAAAAAAAAATAGAAAAATACGACACGGTCGTAACAATATATGTATTATATATATTATATATACAGTACATATTATATATATATTATACCTGTATATATATATTATATATATATATATTATATAATCAACGACCTCACCAGCAAGGAATCGAACCCTCGACCTACTGGGTGGGACTAGGGAACGCTTACCGGCTAGGCCACAAGGACACTAAAAGCGGTTCTAGACTCTGTTATATTTCACACAAAGCCTGTTCATCGAACTGATGGCGCCCAGTAGGGCGAGGGTTCGATTCCTTGCTGGTGAGGTCGTTGATTATATGTTCAAAGTCCGCGTGTTATATGGACTAAAAATGAAGTATATATATGTACCTCGCATTTCATACCAGCTGGATTCGGTAAAATGCTACTGACACCACATAAGAGGCACGGGCAGTTTCCCAATGAGGTTCACGGCGCCATCAACTCGATGAACAGGCTTTGTGTGAAATATAACAGAGTCTAGAACTGCTTTTAGTGTCCTTGTGGCCTAGCCGGTAAGCGTTCCCTAGTCCCACCCAGTAGGTCGAGGGTTCGATTCAAGAAGGATGCAGCCAAGATCAAAGAGCACATGAAAATCACAAAGTCTGCAGGTGCTTCAACGATCAGGTATTGCCAGAACAGGGTGCTGGCAAAAGTGGAAAATTTGCTGGTGAGTTATTTGATTCGTCAGGCACGACGCAACATGGCGGTGGACACGCGCTCAGTGCAGGAGTACGCACGTGAGCTATACGCAGCAGTGTCACGTAAGCTGGGAATTGCAGAGCCCAAACCCTTCAATGCTTCCTCTGGTTGGCTGCATAGGTTTAAGAAGAGGAACAAGATCACCAACATCAACATTGGTGGTGAGAAAGCGAGTGCTGACCGTGTGGCGGCTAGAGATTTTCCTCCGTTCTTACGTGAGATTATGGAGGAAGGACAGTACACCGACGACCAGGTGTTTAACATGGACTAATCTGGTCTTTTCTGGAAAAAGCTACCATCCAAGACCTTTGTTGTAAAGAATGCCAGCAAGATTCGGGGCCGGAAGATGCAGAAGGAACACATCACCGTCCTGTTTACCACCAATGCCTCCGGTACCTGTAAACCAAAGTTATCGGTGATTCACACAGCCCGCAAGCCGCACGCCTACAAGAATATGGACATGAACAAGCTTAATGTCCACTGGCTAACCGCACGTAAGGCGTGGATGTCCTCTTCTCTGTCCCTCTTCTGGTTTGACAACTGTTTTGTTCCTGACGTGAAGAAATTATGCGAGCAACAGAATGTTCCATTCAAGATTTTGTTGCTCCTTGACAACGCATCTGGACACTCGCCCCTACTTATGGATCGTCACCCCAACGTAAAAGTGGTCTTCCTTCCTCCCAACACTACGTCATTAATCCAGCCCATGGACCAGGAGTTGATCTGCAATGTGAAAGCTGCGTACTCTGCAAAGAAATTCAAGCTCCTGAACGACTCTACCAACACCAAGGATGAGTTGCGTAAGCTGGGTGACACCGACAGCGAGAGTAAAAGCGACGAGGACAAGGAACAAGAGGTGGCGACTCAAGAAGTTCTCGTCAACAATTTTGGAAGAAGTTTAACGTCAAACAAGCTGTAGACTTCTTGGTGGAGGCATGGGATCTGCTGTCTATTGCAACGATTCGTCACGCATGGAGACATGTGTTGCATGGCATACCAGGTGAGAGGAGGAGTGAACCTGTGACTGGTGAGGTTCAGACTGTTGCAGTAGCAGTGGACCTTGCCAGAGAAGCTGCGCTCAATATTACAGCTGAAGGCTTCTCCGAGACCACCAACGAAGACATCCTGGAGGTGATCAGAGATCCTGAAGTGACTGCCGACGAGATGTTGGAAGAAGATCACGTCAGTGAAGAGGAGGAAGAAGGTGCGTCATTCTCCGAAGAACACAGTTTAACTCATAGTGATATTAAGGGTGCCATGGAGTGTGCAGAGAAAATGAAGTTCTTCCTTTCCCGCGACAATGACGATGACCGCTATGAAGTCTTCCATACCCGGCTGGTGCAGGCTATGGAGCCGTACATCACGGTGTATCACGACAACATAAACACCAGCCGTCAAAAAAGCATAACCGAGTTCTTCGCCCGCAACCCACCACAGCCAGCCCAAGCCAGTGATAGTGACAGAGGTAGAGACAGTGAAGATGACTTTGAGGGATTTGTCAGGGAGACCATAACAAGTGTGGGTGACAGTGATGGTGACTCACCTGAGGGCCAGTAGCCTGCCCTCTGCCTCGGAACCAGCATCCATCCCCGTACGCCGACCCATCTCTTCTACTAACGTAAGTGTTCCACCTAACTTTTATTTTTCCTAAGCTAACCTTTATTTTTCCTATGTTAACCTTTATTTTTCCTAACCTAACCTCTTCTATATTACTTGTTTTTTCATACCATCATAAAGTTAAGATAAAATTTTTACTACAACATAGTTATGTGTCGTCAAAAAGTGGAGTTTGGGGGTCGGGCCAGTTTCTATTGGAATTAATCCCATATGTTCTGTTGTTCACTTTGCGCGGTTTTCACTTAACACGGTACCCTGTGGGTTTTATTGACCGCATTAAGCGGGGTACTACTGTGTATGTGTGTATATATATATATATATATATATATATATATATATATATATATATATATATATATATATATATATATATATATATATATATACAGTGGGGTATGCTATAACGAATCTAATTGGTTCTAGAACCTTGTTCGTTATAGCGTTCGTTATAGGATTAATCCGTTCCAGGCCCCCAAATACAACCACTTAACACTGAAAAATATTATATAAAATTGTAAAAATTTTAAAAAAGTGCATAAATATGCATCTAAACCTCTGAAATAAAGAATATCATTAATATTTGTAATAAAAAAAACAATAAATTAGAAAAAAAAAAAAATTAAATAATGTTCGTTGTAGGAGTTTCGTTCGTTATAGCATTCTCAATTTTATAGGTAAAACAGTTCGTTATAGGCATATTCGTAGTAGGATCCGTTCGTTATAGCATACCCCACTGTGGTTTTTTGTCATAAAAAGTGCCTTTTTAAGCCGAAAAATACGGTAGGTAAGAGACTCAATCCCCACTTAGACAAGCCTGTTTCTGCTAAAAAAAAAAAAGAAAAAAAAAGTTACTGGACTTTCCAGACAATGGGGCAATAGGAAGTCTCCAAAAACCTCTATCTACTACTCAGTCTGATTTCAGTGGATTCCAGGATCAGGACGATAGGCTGGTTCTAATCATAGTATTCAGTCCTTTGAGCAGGAAGAATCTGTTGAGACTGACTTCATCCTATCCACATTTTGGCAACCACTTCCACCTGGGGCAAGAGTGTTGGTTGCTATGAGTGGAAACAGGCTGCTGTCAACTGCCATGCAGCTGATGGATGACACTGAGTGTAAAGATGATCCCAACAGGTCTTGGATAACATTGGTAAGATCTAAGTCTTTCTTGTTTTCTACTACAGTGGTCCCTCGGTTAACGAGCACAATCCGTTCCAGCAGGTTGCTCGTTAACCGAAACCATTGTTTCAATGGGTTTTTGGGTAATTGGTTCCAGCTTACCGAAAATTGCCTAAATTCAACAAAAATGGTAGAAAAGTTCACTTACTTTGAGGTGTGTATGTAGAAGGCTCCTGGATGATGATGATGATGTGCATTTGAAGTGGGAGGTGGAGGAGAAGTGATAGTTATAGGCATTGGGGTGAAGAGAAGTCACCCCATGGCGCCATTTCACCCATAAAATTTTAGTTCACTTGGTGTAATTCAGGATTATTTTCTTTAAATCAACACTGCACTGCATTATATATTGTCAATATATAAAATAAATTTCAAAATGACCAATAATTTGCTTGGAAACACAGAAAAAATCCGTTTAGTTGAAGAGAGTCTTGGGCAAGATGTTACCTCTACTGAAAAGACACAAAGACTGACGCCTGTATGGTGTGTTGAGAGGCTGGATGGCACGCATAAAACTAGTTTCATTACCTTCAATTATGTTCAATAATTGTTAAAATTACTAAAATATTTAATATTAAACTTTTAAAATTATTGAATAGTATAAACTTCTTGATATTTGCTAAAATGGTAAGGAATTTTTTGGCCTAGAACCGATTACTATATTGGCGGACTAATACTACAGCTGGTGGACCACCAAATGCAAGCAAAAATATGTTCAGGTCGGCTCGTAAGAAACTCTTTAATCGAGGGATTGATCGTTAACCGAAGTTAAGAATCTTAAGGAAGGTAACTCATTAACCGAGGCACTCGTTAACCAAGGGACCACTGTATATATATTTATTTATATATATATATATATATATATATATATATATATATATATATATATATATATATATATATATATATATATATATATATATATATATATATATATATATATATATACAGTATATATATATATATATATATATATATATATATATATATATATATATATATATATATATATATATATATATATATATATATACACAGTCGACCCTCGTTAATTCGGACTAATAGGGGGGAAGGGTGTCCGTTTTAGCCGATTGTCAGAATTAACCGATTTAGGGGTTAATATTGCATTATATTTCAAAGTCATTGTTTTCGTCACGATTTTATCCCACTTTCCACTGTAATACGTACGTAATTTCAGCAAAAATATTACATTTCCGTGAATGTATTATATCAAGCACAGTATGAATAGAATACCATTGTAATATAACAGTATTTTAACCGAAAACTACTAAAAAAACGAATAACATCTCAAGAACATCGGAAGCTGAGGTAAAGTCTTTTGTTTTCGTCATGTATTTTATCCTATTTTACATTGAAATACATCACGTTTCAGCAAAACTACTATTTATTTCTGAGAATATATTCATTCAGGCGCAGTTTAGGTAAAATATATGTGTGATGTAACAGTTTTTTAACTGAAAACGATTCGAAAAACACGCACCCTCTAGCCCTGTTCAAGGAGAGGACTGGGAGAAGCTGTTTGGTGCTGCAGACGATGACAAGGAAAATGATTTGGATGAATTTTAATGAAAATATTCAGAAATATGGTATCGTAGTATTTATTCAAGTCAATTAGGATAGAATATTATTGTAATACAACAGTTTTTTAACTGAAAACCAATCGAAAAGCGATTACGGAAACATCTTTTGAACGAAAGAAAGCGAAAGTCATTGTTTTCGTCACGATTTTATCCCACTTTCTACTAATACCTACGTCATTTCAGCAAAAATATTACATTTCCGTGAATGCATTATATCAAGCACAGTATGAATAGAATACCATTGTAATGTATCAGTATTTTAACCAAAAACTATTAAAAAAACAAGTAACTTCTCTAGAACATCGGAAGGTTAGGTAAAGTCTTTTGTTTTCGTCATGTATTTTATCCTATTTTACATTAAAATACATCACGTTTCAGCAAAACTACTATTTATTTCCGAGAATATATTCATTCAGGCACAGTTAAGGTAAAATATACATGTGATGTAACAGTTTTTTAACTGAAAACGATTCGAAAAACACGTGTACCGTCTAGCTGATACTCAACAGCTGGTGGTGCGTCATGTGTCGTTGTAAACAATAGGAGGTTGAAGTAGATTACCGGGTATTATATTAATTGTGAAATATCAAAAAGGTTTTTATTACCGGCATTTTTTGTCGATCAATGAGAACTGTGATACCATATATGATATGATGAGTTAGCCTGTGCTAAGAACTTCAACATAGACTACTGAAAACACGTTGTAAGGTAATTTAGCCTATTGTAAGTTGGTGAGCTTCATTTGCTGAAGGAACTGCACAACTTTTCATTACTAATTGGTACAAATTTTACATTTCCATTGTTTACTGGCAGTAAATGGTAAATATTTTTCATGTCTGAAGCTAAAAGCTGCATCCCCCCCCACACTAGTGGTGATGTTACATTTGACCAAAAAGACGCTGGTGTTTTATCCCAGCAGTGGGTGGACCAGCATTTTAGCTTAAGGTCCGCATAGGTAATATTCCTACAAATCTTAAAAAAAAAAAAAAAAAAAAAAAAAA
>NW_024712650.1:0-20383 GCF_018991925.1 Homarus americanus
AGAGAGAGAATAGCTTGATAATTGTGAGGTTAAAGAAAGAGATGTTAGACGAAGAGGGAGAAAGAGACAGAGAGAAGAAAAATACATATACAAAATAAGAGTAAACAGGTATAGCTGATATGATATTAAAAAAATATATTACTTAATGTTGGAAAATAGTTTTTTAACGAAATAACTAGACATAAAATCAAATAATTAATCACTTAGATGCTCATAGCCAAATATACTTCGTTTACCAACTCACGCCGTCAGCCAGGTAAGTTTGGTGCCACGTGTCCCAGGTTGACTTAGCTAATTAACCTATATGACGTCAGCAATGTGGCTATGGTATAATACGTTACATAAATTGGTTGGTTATTTATCTTGATTACGAAAGTTTCACGACAATATTTAACTTTAGTGTTTATTAACGTCATTTTCCTGTTTAGGTAACCGTCCGAATGATAGGAGAAACAAGTGAGAATATTGGCAAATAAATCTGAATAATCTAAGCCAGAGTAAAGGAGTGAATCTTGTACCTGAACAAATAAATAATAGTTACATTACAAGACCAAGAAGGCAACTTATCACTCACAGACGACTTAATTTGGCCTAACATCAGTCAAGTAAATTAGTACGTATCAATCAGGGCCTCGTAATTACATAGGTCCAGTAATCATGTCTACAGTGGCCTGGTAATCAGGCTGGCTGTAAGGGACCTCCACTCATGTTGCACCACTAATTAAGTCAGATATGAGCCTGGGTGGAATAGTCTAATGCTCCCTCATATGGTGACGGGTCAAATAGTCCTTAGTCATTATGCACCTCCCAATCTAGTCATTAAGATTAAACGCCATTAGAAATAGGACCTATTAGAAATGAGGACTATTATGATTGACCCCCAATGGCCTTCAAGTAATCTTACGAACGACAGGAGATGGAAGTTACTGGATGTTGTTAAGAAGCTTTGAGGAACAGATGTTTGTTATGGATGAAGAATGAAGTAGAGTATAGTGGGGTCGTAGCTCTGTTTGTAGGCACCGAGGGAGGTGCCCTAAAGGTCAACAAAACAAACAATTATATCTCCTTTGCCAAAATACTTATTGAAACACTCAAAACGTTCACAAACACTGGTTAACATTTTGCAGCACCTTTTTTTAACTTCCCCTGATTATTTCTTTTGTGTGTTTTATTAAGGACATTGTGTACAAAGTGAAGGTGGAAAATGTTAACCAGCTACGAGAGAAAATACTAAGAGCTGCAGCGTGTGTTACCAGTTCCATGTTTGCCAGTACGTGGCAAGAAATTGAGTATGGTTAAGACTAAAAGTGCCCAAATTGAAGTCTACTAGGCAGACATAGGGAGAAAACTTTAGAGAAAATGTGTTTAATGCGAAATAAAATTTATACCGTTTATGGAGTGTTGTAGTTCCGGGGAGGTTAAACTAACGAGGAAAACTATATTTTTTCCGGAAACTGTAGCAACTGTATTTAACTGTAAAAGTTGAACCTGTTGGCGAGGAACAATTCCAGTACTGATGTCTGAGAGGAAATTAAGGAAAAGAATTTACCGGAGTTTACAGGACTACTGGTTGAATTTATATATTGAATCAAGAGAGACGTATGAATATAATATTTATTTTACCATATACTGTATAGTTTCGTGTTTTGTGAGGATACACATTAGTCTAGAAAAGTCTTTGTTTTGTCAAGAATCAAAACTAAATTGATTCTTTCTATGTGAGGGAAGCGATCATGATAGTTTATTGGCCTTTACAGATAAAAAAATATATATATATGAAAGCATGGGCTGATTATCTTATATAAAAATCTTACATCGCGTAAATGAATCTTTATACTTATCTGTTTTGCCAATCTATCTGAAATTGTCTGAACTCTCCTAATTCTAATATCCCTAACGGGGTGAGGAGTACAAGCTCGAAAAAACGTACTCTAAATTTTATGAGGACAGAAGTCACTCGCTTCTACCAGACGAGATCACACGTCACCGATAAGGTTGAGGGGAACACCAACAACCATGACAAATTAAGAGTTTCCATACCATCTCTTGTTATTACCAAATGTCCTCACATATGTATATACATTTTGTGAGATGTATGGCTGATTTCTCATATTCATTACTGATTGTAATTATTTTCCTTGCGTTTTATTATTTACTGAACATTAATAAACGACTTAGATTCCTACAAATTAACTATTCTCAAAAAAAATAATAAAATATTGCCTATGGATTTAAATTTAATCCTCATCAAGTTCGAGTGATCTTTTAGTATTAAACAGAAACTAATAAGACCAACCAAACACTTCACTGTACACATCCCGAAACGTGTATTCAAGTTGGTCAAACTTTACAAGCTGATATCAACATGAACTTTCAAAAGCGTTTTCGAGGATATACTTCACAACCAACCATTAGAAACAGACAGGTAGAGTTGTCATGTGGGATTGAAGTAGAGTTGTCATGTGGGACTGAGGTAGAGTCGTCATGTGGGACTGAGGTAGAGTCGTCATACGGGACTGAGGTAGAGTCGTCATACGGGACTGAGGTAGAGTCGTCATACGGGACTGAGGTAGAGTCGTCATACGGGACTGAGGAGTCTCGTCATAGTGTGGGAGCAAAACATCCTCTTAAGGTTGAGGAGGTTAGGTCGCCCTTGATGCCATCGCTCAGTGACTTGGTCGCTTCTCACCACAAGATGACACTGCAGACGCCCTTAGTTCTTCTTGAGGGAGCCGAGGCAGAACTCAACTAGCCTTTGCCAGTAATTGAAGTCTTTGACCCCACGTTGCAGCCACATTTCTGGTTCTCCGACCGACTCGAGACTGAATTTCATGGGCGGTGGAAAAAGACAAGATTGTCGAGGGGCAATTCAGAGACGACAGAGTCAAAGGATTTCCACCACGAGGAGAAGTGGCGTCACTTGCCTTGTGCTGGAAGTTTGTAAGACCTATCTCGCGACTCAACTGTTATTAGTGTTACCGCAAGTTTTATATTGCTACTCCTCTTGCGTTTCAGTGAATCGTTACAAAGATTAAAAACAAAGAATATTAGCATTGTTTTTTTAAGGATTCCTTAAGGGTTTATAGTGTCGGAACAATTAATATATGTATATATATATATATATATGTATATATATATATATATATATATATATATATATATATATATATATATATATATATATATATATATATATATATATATATATATATATATATATATATATATATATATATATATATATATAAGTTGTGCCTCAGTCTTGCCTGTGCCCCAAATTGTCCGCAATGTTTCTGTTCTTTTAACAAACGTCATTCAAACTAAGAAGAACAGAACACCTAACGTCATGTATATGTTTAAAAATTACCCATCTTGAATATTCTGTGGCCTGACATCCCCGCGTGAGACTTGTGAAATTATGAAGGAAGTGGAACATGGATATGTACTCTCTCTGAATCCATGATGCAGGTCATCGGGTCTCAGCCCTAATGGGACTATCTTAACCTAATATGATCTGACCATTAGGGCCGGGCCCCATCACGAGTGGACTCAACACTAATGGTTATGTTAAGTTGGAGTCTATTAGGACCAGCTCATTTGACCATTCACCGCCTACAACAGTGAAAGTGTGTCCCAGAGGCCTATTTGCTCGCTAAGAGCAGTGCGGATGCAGCACACTGAACACTTAGCCCGGTGCTTAATAGTTTGGATCATCCTGGTAACTAAAGTACCTGAAACACTTCATTAAAGGCAAGACTTCCCTGAGTATACATTACTGCGAGTGTCCACACACACACACACACACACACAGACACACGGAGAAGAAAAACGTGTTCAATATATTTATTCCTTGAACATTTACCCAAAAAACAAAAACAAATAGTAAACTATCACTGTGTCAGGGTCATATAAATCGTTGCAAAATGAAAAGACTTTTTGATACTCTGGACAACGCTTAGTTATTGAAATATTAACGGGTAAACATGCAGGTCTGTTTTAGAACTTCTGAGTAATTCAAGGAGAGGAAGGTCAGAGTGATACAGGCAGCTCTGGACTTTGTGCTGTCACATTTGTATGTGTGTTTTCCTTATATATATATATATATATATATATATATATATATATATATATATATTCTTCACTTTCTAGTCTTCCTTTCGATATATGTAAAGTTGTTCTATGTATACCTAAAAGAGGATTTGTAAATACATACACATTAACGATATCAATTCTTATCGTTGTATCACTGCAATATGTTACCAACCTCGCTTAAGAATTATGGACACCTTACCTCGATAATTCCCTGGATAATTATTTCGAAATCTAGCACATATTCTTACTTAGAAAAGGAAAGCAAATAAAAATATCTAGAGGAAAAATACTTTGAAGACTTTCCAGAAAACCAAATTAGTATTTGATGTGTTATAAAAATTATTTATCTCTGTGTTTCTTAACAATATTTCGTATCTTCTTATCACTATTCACGCTAAATCAAGAAAGAATTTTTGCTGAAAGGCCAGCGAAGGTGATTGACTGGTGCGGTGCGGGGATGAGAGGCTGAGGCCGCCTGACTGAAGATTTAACTCAGCCATTGATGGATGTAGCAAGCTGAGAATGTGGGTGTAAAGGAAACTCGAGATGACACTTATTTTTCACACAAGGAAATCCCAGGCAATGTGCAGGTTGAAAGCCTGCCTGTTGATAATGCAAGATATATATACTGTAGAGAGAGAGAGGGGGAGGAGGTGGAGTGAAGGGCTTCCTGAATGTTAGAGTGTTTTGATCGTAAAGTAAGGAGTGGACGTTGTGAGAGAGGGAAAGAAACCGTTCTTCGAAAACCACGAAGAAAAAGAAAGAAAGCAAGAAGGAAAGGCGTTTTTATTATCAGTCAGTTGAGTGGAGGAGAGTGTGTGTAGAGAAAGAAGGAAAGAGTAAGATAGAGGGAAAGGTTGGAAATTATTTGCTATGTCTTTCCACTTGAAGTAAATGTTGTCATGTTATGTAATACAGTATATGGATGCTCGCTCCCAGTGGACAGGAAGTAACTTTATGTTGTTACTGAGGCCAAAGATTTAGAGATGTGACATACGGCCATTTTTTTAAACATTCAGGGAGGTAAGGCCAAAGAATAATCCCGAACACCGGGTTACTTTTAAATAACACGGCAAATAGATTCGTGAAATTCGAATAGCAGTCAGTATATTCGGGTTAATTTTTAGTAACCGTAATGCCGTAACACGAGAGAGGTGGTAGTTCTGATCCCTTACTATTGGCAGCCTGAGCAAGTCAAATGTATTGTAAGACTGATCAGGTGCGAACATTTCCCCCCAAAATATGTAACATATCCTAAGGTAACCTAACAAATACTGCTTATACCTGACTCCACCGGAACAACAACCAAACAGTGAAATATACTTTAGGATATTAATAAGTATCCCCAGTGTTAAAACAAAACAAAAATACTATTAATGATGGTGTAGTCTTTTGAGAGATTAATATTATGGCCTACCATTTGAAGTGCCATTTATATATATACATTGCACAATAGTATATTATAAATTCAACCTTCATGATCCATTAAATTTCAGAATTTTACATAAACAAAAAATTATTTAGTGAACAATAAAAGGGATTTATGAAAAGCGCGAGCCTCCAGTGCCAACAATACAAACACAATTAAAACATTCCCACTCTTGGTCTCCTCTTTAAATATCACTTATATTGAACTTTCAACTTTGCGACTAAATGGAAGGAGCTAAACGAAATGACCCTCACTAGATCATGAACACTCACACTGCCACACGTGACACCTCCATGGCCTCGAGGATTAAAGCCACAACTTTCATTATATTTTGCTTGAAAAGAAAACATATGAGATAAATCGTTGGTGTATAATCCGATTTTATTTACCATGAAAACGACACATAAGAGATAGGTCAGAGGGAGAAAATCTTCATTAAATTTCGTTTTTAAAAGATTCTGTGTATTCGATGGAGTAGAGGGCTGAGTTGCAGCTTGTATCTCTAATCACAACTTTGTGTATAAACAAATCAATAAGTTATCACAGCTGGGTGGTCTGAGGATATCCAGGACTCAAACAAGTGACCCTTAAGACAGGAAAAAAACCCACTGCATCCACTCAGCCACGGCACCCCATATACCCTACCTAAAAGAGGCTATATTTAGTCTAGATCAGAATGATATAATCTGATTTATACAGTAAGTTATAATAATATAAAGTAGTGCAGTATAACCCATTAGAGGATGAGTTTGCACGTTGCTCAATACTAATTATTGGTTTAACAGACATAACAGTCAGTTAGCAGGAACTAGCAAGTACAGCCGCCGACCAGCAGGATCACGTCCACCGCGGCAACCAATTAACAGGATCAAGAAAGCAGGGCAAGCAAATAGGAGGCAGTCAGTAATCTAGCAAGAGCCCCTCAGCCAGCCAACTAGCAGACTAGCAAGGAGAGGCAGCAGCGCTCTCCGTTAGTGGATATTACAAAGTGTCGAGTCAAAACTGCCGCGGGAATGGTCCTGTTTCCTGATGTTGCTTCGTCATGGGCTGAGTGAGTTGATAAAGTGGTCGAGTGTTGAGTGATATATACGACCATGGCCAGGCGCCGTTGCTTTCAAGGCCTTTAATTAAAAGTCTTTATGTATATAATCACCAATTATCTTTAGGTTCATAATACAATAATTCACATTGAAACTTATATTCGTTATTGTCTTTTCGCCATTATTGGAACTGGCATTGCTTGAGACTTTCCTGTTATTATGCATGTGAAGCGAGAGTCATTCCTTTAACATAACACCAGGCGTAGTGTGGCAGTAGCGTAAAATGAACCTTAGGTCAGCAAGGATCTGTGACTAGAGCGCACCATTATATGTATGAAAATTAAAGTTACTTTGTGTGTCAGTGTTCTGGAACGATGATAACATCAATATAAACCGAAGCATTAGTGATATTTTTATATTTTCATCCAACTGGTTTATACACAAAATGCTTGAAGAGATACTTAACGTTAATAAAGTAAATGTAGGAAAAATTATAAAATACATATGAAGTAACAGTGATTCATAATAAAATTGACAATTGACGTTCGAACGCTTGATAAAATGTGATAAGGTCCCATCTCTGCCTCCTGGTGATTCAGGGTCATGCTTGTATTTGTAATTTGTGAGCATCAAATTATTAATAATATTGTTACACTTTACTCTTTATTGCATTAAAACTTTAAGAAAAATTGGCGTACGATTTAATTTGGTGAACTTATCATAACCAGTTAGGTGCTCGATGTGACAATTGACGAAGGTGTTCATGGAACCTGACAAGACGTAAATTATAAATAATATTGTAAAAAAAAACTTCTAATACTTTCCTTTACAGAATAATTTACTCTAAATACCGAACAAATATAGTTCTTGCGACACTTGAGGTTTTTGTTCAAAGGCGTTAAAAAAACCTTGTAGTGACCTGACTACTTTATATACATACAAACAGGTGGCGGATTTTATTCTTTCAGAGGAAGTATAGCTACGTGTTAAATGATGGTGGTTGTGTCGACAGTGAGTTGAAAACACACGATATCAACGACGAAGGAGACGCAAACTATTTTATCATTAACAAATCTTACAACGTAGTTCCGGAAGCCATGAAGAAAGAAGCGAGGACAGAAAACTAAAACAGTCGTAAAGGAATCTGGAAACTAGAAGAGAAAGGCGTCGAAAGGATGCAGGCAGATAGGAACGTGTGTTGGGAGGGTTGCTGGAAAGATTGAAGTACTGGAAGTTATATATTGGCGGTTTTGGAAGTTGAAATCGTGGAACACTGAAAGATAAAACAAGAGTAGGCAGCAAGTAGAAAGAAGAAATACTGAAAGACAAAAGTAGAAAAGTTATATGTCGGAGGCGGGACTCAACAAAAATAACAACATAAAAAACAAATACACCGGAACAAGAAAATGTGAATATTGACAAGTAATGGTGATTGAAAATGGAGATTCTTGAAAGTCAAAATCAGGCCATAACTTATCCCAAAAATAATAGATCCTGAAGGACGAATATTGGAAGGCATCAAAGCCATCAGTGGCCAGCACAGGAGACGAAAAGTGCGTTCACCCAAAGCGGGGAATGCTGGAGGTTGAAGGAGTGAAGCACTGAAGCCTGAAGCGAAGAAAACTGAACCAGAAGTAAGGAGCTCTGAAAGTCACCATGGGTAGGATTCAAAGCCATACGCAGGGGGTGGCAAGAAAAAATTAGGAAAATGGTAAGTGAAATCCGAGAGAAAACTGAGGGTAAAAGGTAAAGGAAATCTTGTATAGAGGGACCAAATTTCCAGGAGAAAATTACTTATCTCTTGCCCATCCCATGAGGTATATAAAGATGGCGCTCATGATATAGTTAGTAAAGGAACAGAAATTCAAATATTAAATTGATATAGCAGAAAATAGTGTTCTTGACATGTGTGAGAGTAACGATGGTACTTATCAAATTGCAAGTCGATGCACACACACACACACACACACACCACGACTGATGACAGTTCCTCAAAATCATAATTGACTGAAGAGATGGATAAAAAGTGAAAACAGTTTTGCATATCATTCACGAAGGATTTCGATTCGATTACTAGTTCATCCAGAGATGTTTCCTGAAGTACCGTCTCTCTCTACTAACTACTATATACCGAAACTATACAACATTAAGCTCACAGTTACGTGTAACCAGCGACGAGTGACATACACAACAAGAGCCAATCAGCGTCCATGAATTACGACCTACTTCCGAGTCGCAAAAATGCCATCCGGATAATTGTAGTAATCGTCCAATCAGATCCGTCGGTATAAATCATGTGATATAGTTATATAAGTTTGAGCTGACATATATGATTACGTGACCTAAGAAAAAAAAATGATATCTCTAAATGGAAAAAAGCGTCGGTCGATTTTTAGAGATCTCTAATTTACACACACACACACACACACACACACACACACACACACACACACACACACATATTTAAAATATCCTTTTATCTATCCTTTGTTACCTAATCTAGATGGTTAACTCAAGCTGACACATCTGATTGCTTCAATAGCAACAATACTACACTGAGAATATTTCATAACTAAAAATCTCTTCACCATTTTATCAGCAAAATTAATGCCGTAGCTGAAAAGAGACTCGTGTTGCTGCGTGTTTACATTTGTCTTTACATGGGAGGGGGGGGGGAGGGGGGAGAATAACACAGGAACATATGAAGATACGTTTTTAGTGCCTGAAGATACAAGCTTAACACGAGTTCAAAGGCTACAGTCAACATTACCTTCCCTCCGTTTGCCGTGTCCCTTTCCTTTCTACCTCTCTTCCTCCTCTCCTCGCTCCTCTTCCTCCCTTATGTTATTGCATCCACTTCCCTACCCTCTTCTCTCTCTCCCTCTCCTCCTAGGCTTCACTTTTCTCTCCTCTCCATCCTGTAACTTTAACTCCAACTCTCGTTTTCTCCCTCCTTCTGTCCTTCACATCCTCCCATCGTTTCCCAGTTGCCTTCCTTTTTCTCCTCTCCTTTTCCTCTTCCCCCTCCCCCCTCTTGTCCCCTAGCCTTCATCACTCCCTTCCCTATTTCCACCGGCAGGCGTCAAGGGAGGAGAGGAGGGGTGGTGGGGGGAGAGGGGTAAAGGGTGTAAATGGGATGTTGGTTTAGGTGTGTTTGACTTGGACGACAATCTTAGCCTTGGGGTCGCCTCTGCTATAACTCACTGTGCAAATTCGTATCAACTAACATACAGGAACTTGTTTACTTTCACTCGACGCGAGCTCTCTGCTTGCAAAAAAAGGAAAAATATCTGCACCTTGAAAGTTGTGTAACTCTAGTGTAGGTGTATTTGTATTTTTCTGGTTGTGTGAGAGTTGTGAAGGTTGTTGACTAGCGTGCAATTGCTCTGGAATGATCAAGAGGTTATGGTGATGCAGTGTGGGAGCGGTTGCGTCAATAGATACATCTGTATGGAGCGTTAGCTATACCTGATAGGGATCTGCATATCAAAGAGATACGCAACAATGATTCCAGTCAGGTGCTCCCAGAGGAGACCACCTACACTAGCTAAAGTTTGTCATGGACTGGCCAGCAGCCGAGGAAATTAAACAGCGTTACCATGGATTCTGAGAGGAAACCAGCGCCACCACCTTCATTCAGTCAAGTGGTAAAGTAAAGGAAGTAGATAATGTTTATGTCAAAGATGATGCTAATCTGCACCAGAAACGCGTAGTTGATAAAAGAAAAAGGATATGAATTATCGTAATTAGAAAAGTGAATGATCAGTATAAAATAAAACTGAGTGAAAGTATTTGGGGCAGTTATCACATACTGTATGACCCAGAAATTTCGCTCCTAAAATCAAGAACAAAAAGATAAAATAAATATTGACATTGGAATTGTCAACTTGACACAAAATTCATCTCGGGAGGAATGTAACAAATATTTTTAAGTTACATGTAATAGATAATTCGAGCTATGTTACATATTACTCAAACACAAGATGCAAATTAAAATATTAATTTCCAAGGGAATTACCTGCATGGCAAAATGGAGAGTGTGTAGGTGCGTTACACGTCCGGCAGCGACACCTGGCACTATAACCTGTACGACAATTGGGCCTGGCTATCATTGTTGATACAGCGGGACAATGGACGAGCAGTAGGAGCTGTCTAATTGGCCAGGCCTGAAGTACTGCCAATTCATATCTTGTGGAATGGGAGAATAGCCAGAGCAGTAAAGCTATTTGGATAAGTCTTGTTCCACTGAATTCTGATGTTACTCTACGAATCAATTTATTAATACTGCAAGATAATAATCTTAGAATATTGCCAATTAGTTAATATACCCAAAGACATATATACAAGTGTTTACTATTATTAACTTACTAAACTTAAAGATAAAATATTCTTTAGAATTTAACATCAAATTGAGGTTATTCCACCTTTATGTGTAGTTGCGTGTTAGTGTCTGTAAACACAAACGAACTCACAAAACGCCTGGCATTACATAACAATATTTGGCACTGGGTATAGGTAGCAAGATCTCAGGGTGTCACTCTTCCGTAACGCCATAAGGACACTGTGACAAATAAAACCCGCCCACTTGGATGTCACACCCATGCTGTGTCTCTTGGGTGTAGTAAAGTGTGACGCCCGACCAGTCTCTTTCTCATATTCTTCTCTTGACGTCTGGTAGATCTAAGGTCTGTCTACCTTGCTCGGTCAGTTTGGCGCTCGTCCCGGTATCTGTACACTTCATGTTCCTCTCATCTCTAAGGTTTCTTTCACATACGGGAGTCATCCTGGAGGTCGCTTGCCAACCATTACGCGGAGGTTGATCCAAGTAGACGCGGGCACTGTCACTTCTACTTAGGGTAAACAAACAGAAGAAAGGCAGACAAAGAGAGTGAGAGAAAGAAAGAGACATTAGTAGAGAACGAGAGACAGAGAGAGAAAATTACAGACAGATAGACAGACAGGCAAGCAGACAGACAAAAAGACAGAGAGAGGAGAGAGAGAGACTCTTCTTAACTGCTACAAAAAGACACACAGCCTCGCTACCTCACCACAATAGATAGGGGCAAGGCTGTGGTAGACAACAGGGCATGACCAGTCTCCACCACCCTTGTTGACATAGCCTGCTACACCAACTGTCCACTAAAAGCTGACATGGTTCATCAACAAGCTGGAGGTGTCTCTAAGCTCGTGATAAATCTAAAGTTGACTGCTCCAATGGGCTCCAGTCTAAATGGAGCCCCAGCCTATCCTATGGTAACTATTATGATTAATGCCTAGTTCTAATGAGTCCTCAGTCTGCAACCTAACTTTTAGAATTGAATCCCAATCCTAAAATGATCCAATTGTAATGGATCCGAATTCTACTGAGCCCCAATCTCAACTATTATTCTAAATGATTTTAGTCTAGAACCCATTAAATATAGAGAGGCCAAAATTTGGTTGGGTGTACAAGTGTTCGTTCAGCCGGGAACAACAGCCACCCAACTCGAAGCGAAAAGAACTCGTTACTTCAACATGAACAAATTTACCCTGACATTCAATATTAATTACGGCCAGACCTAATCAATCATTAACTCAAATCTGACACATTTTGTTGGCAAAAAACGCGCTTGGATTAGTTTACTCGTGGGAAAGTTTTCTTTTATGACATTATATAGAAATACCACGAAAGGGAATAAATAATTATGCTTTGTTTATATATAATATTAAGCAGACAATATTTTCAAAATTTGGAGGAAATAACGTCAAAAACTTAAAGAATGACAGATAGCGGGTAAATTCAATCCACATTATTCAAAAATACTTGAAGGAGAAAACACATTAGAGGTATCTTCGTATTAAAAACAGGTCAAGGGTTTTATTACTCGATTTTAAAATTAAAGGAGTTTGATTTGTGTATCAGTTAACCATTAATTATCGTTCGTGTTGTATTTCACCTCTTTTTATATTATTCAACTTAAGAAATATTTAAAAAGATGCACATCCACACGCTTATCTTTCTTTGTCTCGTTTACACACACACACACACACACACTTCGCACGCACGTTATTGATCTAACCTGATGCAATGTGAGGGACACCCATTGTAAACGAATATACACAAGCTCTTCTCTCAGTTTCTGTAAATTCAGTTGCCTCTAAAGAAGTACTGAATAAAGACAAAGGCTAAGATGCTCCACTCATATGTATACGTGCCTTGTATGTCATAACCACAGTACAATGAAGGTATATTTACACACTATGAAAACAGCAAATAAAATGTTCATGTGTGGCCAGGTCTGCTAGCACAGTTCCCCGGTATCATACAGTAACTCGCGTCTACAATCCTCTCAACAGAAAGGTTGAAATTGGCTCCGCTCTTTAAAGTCTCTGCGAACCACAATTTTGGTGGACCAAACTTATAAAGGAAAACGTGAGGGAAGTGAAGATAATTGTCATTAAAGCTCATAGTCAGATGATTTAACGTGCTAAATATATTACGTCTTTTATAAAACGAACTTGATTATCTTGATAGCAATTTCTTACCTGTTATATTATATAATTTTAATTACAAATGCCACATAATTTCCCTCTTAAAATAATGAATTAATTTATCATCAAGTTATGCTAACAAGAGAAGGATTTTAGAGATGCCTCATACAATATGGCGATATATTCATTGTAAAACTGGGTTTTTAATGGTATATTACAAAAAAATAAATAAATAGATCAGTATTTTCAATCTAGCTGTCCATCAGTGAGCACTAATTATGACATGGGTAAACATCTTTTAATTATAACAGAAGTTAATCAATCGTCCATAGCCACAATTAATTGACTTTAACTAATAGATTAAATATTCAATCGTCTGCTCTTCTCTTGGAACGATGTGTTTCTTTCTCCCAGTGGTCAGCGGCCTGGGAATCAATTACGGTTTCAGGAGATGTGTTGAAAGACCAAGAGGAAGGTTAGAATTACATGTGGACATCAGGCTCCATCTAACACCTGGTTAAGTCTAAAAGTCTGACTACCGCGGCACATACAACATTATGTAGCGGGATAAACCATTTAGCGCACACCTGCTTGACGGAAAGTACTCAGAGAAAACAGGGGGTACTCAGGGACAACAGGGGGTACTCAGAGACAACAGGGGAAACTCAGAGACAGCAGGGGGTACTCGAGGACAGGGAAACTCAGAAAACAGGAGGTACTCCAAGAGACAACAGGAAACTCCAGAGACAGCAGGGGGTACTCAGGGGACAACAGAGCTCAGAGAAAACAGGGCACTCCAGAGACAACAGGGAAACTCAGAGAAAACAGAGGTACTCAGAGACAACAGGGGAAACTCAGAAAGCAGGAGGTACTCAGAGACAACAGGAAACTCCAGAGACACAGCAGGGGTACTCAGGGACATGGAAACTCAGAGAAAACAGGGGGTACTCAGGGACAACAGGGGGTACTCAGAGACAACAGGGGAAACTCAGAGACAGCAGGGGGTACTCGAGGACAACAGAAAGCACTCAGGGACAACAGGAGATACACAGAAACAACAGGAGGTACTCAGGGACATCGAGGTACTTATAGACAACAGGAGGTACTCGGGGACAACAGAAAGCACTCAGGGACAACAGGAGATACACAGAAACAACAGGAGGTACTCAGGGACAACAGGAGGTACTCAGAGACAACAGGAGGTACTCAGAGACAACATGATGTACTCAGAAACACCAGGAAATACTAAGAGTCAACACGAGACAAGTGTACAAATCATCCCTCAGAGGAAGCCAACGCGTAAGGATATATACACTGTCTTCCCATCTCTCTTTCCATCGCCGTCATGTTTCCACCCCCCACCCCCTCCCCCCAATTCCTTCACCAGTCATCCATAAACTAATGTCATTACGCATCTCTCTAACCCTCTACCATCTATATACTGTTCCTCCTTTACTCATAATTTTCCGAATGTTAACTGTCAAGTTGCTTCATACTTGTTCCTCTGTGACCACCTCTCTCCTTTTCCCTCTTAGAACAAAATATTCAGAAAGATGTCCCAGTGATGTGGTCGATTTGTATGGAGTCTATTTACTTCTATTACATATTTTCAGTGACCATCCACGTTTTTTCTTTTTTTTTAATAAATTCCCAGAAGTGTATTTCGTGAACGTCGTGTGTCAGTGTCAGGCGTGTTTTCCTGTTATTAGTAGTCATGAGCAGGGACGGGAAGAAGCCGGGAGGTAGGCAGGTCGACCCCTTACACACCCGCCAGACGCTGCTTGGGTCTCTTATAACACGTTCTCTCCAGCCCTATGTACCAGTAGTGCCCACGTCAACACTACCTGCAGGTAAGTAGAACTATACAGTACAGTACTTCACCTTTCAACTCTCTTATTTACAATTCGTGTAATTTTTTCCGTTATGTCAGCCGGATGAAATTCCAAGAACAGAATTAATACCCGGCTGCTTTGGGGTCTTATACAGTATCTAAATGAATACTGATTTTAATCATTTATTAGATAGATAGATAGTTATTATGAAACAACAGTGAAATGCCTAAAACTCTTCGTGTTTTCTTTCTTGTTTATAACTATTACATATGTACATGGATCACGTGCACCCACAGTGAGTTATTTGTATATTTATGCAAAATACTTCGATCAGATGTCAGAAAAGAAATATAAAATAGTGAAGTACCGTCCCTCAAGACACAGTGTATCCTGATCTACGTGTTCACAGTAATTTACCTCATCCTTTTCCTTCAGGTCAAAAGAAATAAGTACAGTGATAAGAGAGACGCTTCACTTAGGGAGTCTCATCCTCGCATAGATCATCACACACATCATGGAAGCCTAAACACAGGGCTGTAGACGCCAAGATGTTTCCATGGTAACATAACCCAGGCCAGGGTCCGGGTTCTCGGGTCTCTGTGATTTTTTCTTTATCTTCTTTTTCTTCACTTAAATTGGATTATGAGATAAGACACCGTGAAGGTACAGTATTATCTTAGTGAAAATTTGCCGCTGCCTTGAACTTAAGTTTTGTGTGTTAAGATACTTCTTGTACCAAAAGTTAGAAAACAACATAGAGCACAAGCTTCAGAAAATCTTGATCCATCCAGTACTTACGTTTGCAAATACAAATATATTGTTCTACTTTTTAACTCCTTAATTATATCCATACTAATTTACTTCACTAACATCCACTAATTAAAGCCTCAACTTTCTCGTATCATAATTTTGATAAAGGAAATACAATGTAAAATTCAACTGCACCGATAATAAGCAGAAATCCCACCAGACGCCCAGATTCATCCCATAACAATAGTCTATGGACAGTAGACTGGGAACCTAATATACCAACAAATGTGAGAACCTTCTAATACAGGAGGCATCTGAGGACGGCCCAGGACACATATGATGAGTCACTCAATACAACACAACATCACAGTAAAACATAGCAGCTGGTGTACCGTACAGTACATGACCGACCGAGTGATCCATTCCTCCCCTACATACAGGTACATAATAGATGTGACAACCTTGTCCTCCTTCCCCGAATTACTTTATCCTCCTCCTCTTGTCCTTCGCTTCTATGGAAGAGAAGGAAAGAAGATATGAAGCTGTCAACCCTTGGTCATGCCACAGCGCTCAAATGTCACCTGAACGGTTATTATAGTCACATCTGTCCAGAGAGGGAAATTTTACAGCTCTCTCTCTCTCTCTCTCTCTTCATATATATATATATATATATATATATATATATATATATATTTATGTATATATATATATATATATATATATATATATATATATATATATATATATATATATATATATATATATATATATATATATATATATATATATATATATATATATAATATATGTGTGTGTGTTTGTATTATATTTTCATATATTATATGTATATTATAAAGTTAGAAGTGTGTAAGGACATAAGGTGAAGGATGACGCCACATTTTTAATAACGTTGGCCTCGCCCTCGCCCTCGTCTCCCTCACTTGAGAAACTCATGACCCAAAAAATAGCTCTCATTAGCGCCTCAACTCTCTAGTTTATGCGCGGGTGAGCACACAAGTTTGGCCAGTTGTGTGGCATCATTATATTTTTATCTTGCCACTGAGGATGACGTAGTGGGTCATCACCATCTGCTAAACTGCCATCATGGTAGAAATAATTTATATACTTTAGTATCTTCAGCACAAGAACACTTAGAAAATAGTTTTACTGTGGCTTCACTATGTTCGTGTGTGTGTGTGTGTGTGTGTGTGTGTGTGTGTGTGTGTGTGTAATAATAATAATAATAATAATAATTACCTTATTTATTGAAAGAGCTTAAGTAAAACAGAAGGCTGAAAATATACAGTTACATATTTGGGGAATGGGTTATGAATTACAAATAATATACAAGTAACATAAGTGACACAAAT
This sequence comes from Homarus americanus, assembly GCF_018991925.1. Classification (NCBI taxonomy): domain Eukaryota; kingdom Metazoa; phylum Arthropoda; class Malacostraca; order Decapoda; family Nephropidae; genus Homarus; species Homarus americanus. Next base: position 16,985 of record NW_024712650.1, read on the forward strand.
AAGACATATAATAACTAGATGGGGAAAAGCTCAAACTACAGTTCATTTCAACATAGTGACAGTGTAAGGAGTAGTGTTTACTGGGAGTGAATACACTGGTTTATTACAAGTTATTGATAATTTTACAATGGTTGGGACTGGGCTGTTCTTATAGCGATCAGTTCGTGCACGTATGGGCTGGATGCGGCTTTTCAGGTGTCGAACAGCAATTCTCGGACAGGGATCTCAGGTGGTAGCCGGTGTCGGGGATGGTAGGAAGCTTTACCAACGTAGATGAGGCCGTGGTGATGGTCAGTGAGGAGTCGAAAGGGTCAGTAAAAGGAGCGCTTTCTGATATGTGGAGTAGGGAAGGGGAGAGAATAATCTTTGCATGCCCTTCTTTTGCACTTTTTCTAGGTGTTTACGCGTTGTGTGGCATTTAGGAGGAAGACCAGGTGGGGAGTGCATAGGTGAGCTTTGGGAAGTATGAATGTTGCATACACTGAGGGGAGCCTGTAAAAGGGGAACCTGAGGAACTTGAGTCGGCGGAGGAGGTGGAGACGGAAATTGAGGATTTGGACAACTTTCACCGACGTGTGGTTTCCAATTTAGCTTTGTTGTCTATGTGTGTGTGTGTGTGTGCGTGCGTGTGTGTGTGTGTGTGTGTGTGTGTGTGTGTGTGTGTGTCGTTACATAACAGTTATCGTTTTCTTTACAAAGAAATATAAATCAAATTGATATGATATTTACCCTTCGTTTAATCTTTGTGGAATATTAATCTGAACAGAATTATCATTGATGCGTTCACACTTACATCATAATCAAATAACTCTTCAGCAGTGTTTAACAATACGGAGAAAATCTTTGCTGAGCTAACAGTAAGTATACCGTGAAATGGTTAAAGGCACTGAACTAAATACCAGGACGAAGGTAAGGATGAATCATGAGAAGCTTGGCGGTTCTTCTGTACAGGTGAGTGAGGAGGCCGAGACACGCAACCTCACATTATTTGTTTATGGGAACCTTCACCTGTGGAATATTAATGGTGAGTGGACAGATGGGTACCAGACCATGCATGTCGCGGTATTGAAAATTTTTTCTCCAGCTAGATCCACTATTTATATTTACCACACAGGTTGCTGGGCCTATTTTAACCTCTGTCTAGGACCGGTGTCACCTTGATGTTTGTCATACACACAGAGAACTGCCTGATTATGGACTTTGTTTTTCAATTTCTTTTCGCAAAAGAACAGTCAATTGTTAAATGTGTACCTTTTGGTTATTAAAAAGTAAAATAAATTCAGGGTAGCGAAGGTTTGCGAATTAAGAAAGTTTCTTGTGCCACAGAATAAAATCACTATCGTGATCGCTTTAAGATTCGCTGTTGTGACAAGGGTCAATACAAACAATAGACATCGTTCATGTGTATAGAAACCTCCTTTCATACTTCAAATAAAAACTGTCTCACGAGAGGAATGCACGAAGCACTAATGGCTGGGAATGCAACAATTCTGAATGGCTCTGACACTTTAATTTGCATTACAAACTTGCTAGCGGTTAGACCCTGGACTCTAATGCTAATTCCTTCCGCGGCTCTGTGACCCTCATCTAAATGATAATGACCGCTTAATTGTAATGGCAACAGTTCTTTCTCTCTGAGTTGTGTACAATCATTACTTGGGCTGGGTCGCCAGCATAGTGTGTACTATTTTTGGTGTGTGTGTGAATGTGTGTGTGTGTGTGTGTGTGTGTGTGTGTGTGTATGTGTGCGTGCGTGTACATCCTCACGTCACTTCCAAATTGAAGAAAATAAAAATAATATTTACAAATTCAATTGAAAAAAACAAGTTGTCAGACAATGAAGAAAAACAACAACATGTCAAACACAGAAGATGAAAGACAAGTCAATGAACCACACAAAAGTTACACACACACACACACACACACACACACACACACACACACACACACACACACAAGAAGACCAAGACAAACAGAGATATTCTTCTGTTTTACCCGTACAAAAATGTCCCTGTGCTAATGTGACTCCCTGGGTCCCTTCTCCCAGCTCACTCAGTATATAACAATAATGACATTGTAAGTTAACTTTTTTTACGAAGGTGTTCGGTGTGTTGGTGTAAATTACTGAGAGAAAAAAGGATCCGACGAAATGACTTATAAACAGTCAGTTAAAAAATCCTCCATTCTTATACTAAGCGACGCAATGCCACGCCACGCTAAATTGTATCACCCCCGAATTGTGGTTGGTGAAATCCCGCTACGCCACAGCATAACACTATATAATGGTACTCTTTTATGAAGGTAACCTTTAAATTAAATAGGGTACCCCCAATTATAGTACCAATTCCAACACACAGTAACTAAATCCATCAGGACCCCCACAAATCGGTACGCTACTCTACGTCTGATCACGGTAACCTCTACTGATGGTATTTTTCAGCTCTGCAATCACTCAACCTGGTACCCAATACCATGGTACCCAACACAGCAGAAAGTCAAATAATCCTCCGGCACTATGTCACAGGTTAAAACAAAGATTCTGGCGCTATAATCCCAAATTCCTTGGTTAAAATCATGGTATCCAGAAGACAAAATTTCCGCCAGTAGCCTAGTGAGACGCTGGGTGCGGAGCACAAATGTCCTTTCGATAAATAATTCCTGGCGACTGAAAATGTGAAAAAAAGACTAAACTTTTGAAACAAAAATTCTAAATTACACAAAAGGATAAAAACATCAAAATTACACCAAGAAATCTATCGTATCTAGATACATATAATTAGCATCCCTTAGGAGACCAAATTATCATACAGAATACTTCGAGATTCTTTACTATAGTTTTGTCCCCATAATAGTGTTGAGTTAACGTAGCTAATTACGACAGTCTCAGTGTTAATTTCAATGCAATTTTTATATCTTCATTTTAGTAGAGAACTTTAAGTCAACCCTTTACAAGGAATATTCAGCGTAAGAACATTTGTACATAAACACTGCACACTTTACGCACCTAATTTCTAACAGGAATTCGCAGGAAAATTAAAGAACATACTGAAAATAACAAACGTTTACATAAATAAAACGATAATTAAAGGAAAATGAACGTCAATAACATAAGTTAAAAGCAAAATGAAAATAATATAAAAGCTCACTAGGCTTGACGGAAACGTACAGTACAGCCGCTGGCGTCATGGTAACCCACAACAACGGTGAGTCATATTCCACCACGGTGCTATAGGCTTAATCATGGTACACACACCATAGGCCTATATAAAAATGTTTCGAGTACAACAAAATTTCCCCCACAGATAACTTATTACGACACTTGGCTTGGATTCACATATATTCGACCGATGACTAACTTCTCGTAAGTGGATATCTAAAAATAATAATAACTGCCGAATC
>NW_024712651.1:0-27500 GCF_018991925.1 Homarus americanus
GGGAGGGATGACTTACTGCTGGGAGGGATGACTTACTGCTGGGGAGGGATGACTTACTGCTGGGGGGATGACACTGCTGGGAGGATGACTTTGCTGGGAGGGATGACTTACTGCTGGGGAGGATGACTTACTGCTGGGGGAGGGATGACTTACTGCTGGGGGAGGGATACTATCTGCTGGGGAGGGATGACACTGCAGGGGAGGATGACTGCTGGGAGGATGACTTACTGCTGGGGTGGGATGACTTACTGCTGGGGAGATGACACTGCTGGGAGGGATGACTTACTGATGGGGGGATGGGATGACACTGCTGGGGGTGGGTAGGAGGATGACTTACTGCTGGGAGGTGACACCTGCTGGGGAGGATGACACTGCTGGGAGGATGACACTGCTGGGGAGGGATGACTTACTGCTGGGGAGGGATGACTTACTGCTGGGGGGGGGATGACTTCTGGGGAGGGATGACACTGGGGAGGGATGACTCTACTGCTGGGGAGGGGATGACACTGGGGGTGGGATGACTTACTGCTGGGGAGGGATGACTTACTGCTGGGGAGGATGACTTTGCTGGGAGGGATGAGACTTACTGCTGGGGGAGGGATGACTTTGCTGGAGGGATGACACTGCTGGGGAGGTGTGACTTACTGCTGGGGAGGGATGACTTAGCTGCGGGGGAGGGATGACTTACTGCTGGGGAGGATGACCTGCTGGGGTGGGATGACTTACTGCTGGGGAGGATGACACCTGGGGGGAGGGATGACTTACTGCTGGGGAGGGATGACTTACTGCTGGGAGGATGTTACTGCTGGGGGTGGGATGACTTCCTGGGAGGATGACTTACTGCTGGGGTGGGATGACTTACCTTGGGGGTGACTTACTGCTGGGAGGATGACTGCTGGGGAGGGATGACACTGCTGGGGGGAGGATGACTTACTGCTGGGGAGGATGACTTACTGCTGGGAGGGATGACTTACTGCTGGGGTGGATGACTTACTGCTGGGAGGATGACTTACTGCTGGGGGAGGATGACACTGCTGGGGTGGGATGACTTACTGCTGGGGGTGGATGACACTGCTGGGTGGGATGACTTACTGCTGGGAGGGATGACTTACTGCTGGGGAGGGATGACTTACTGCTGGGGAGGGATGACTTACTGCTGGGAGTTGGATGCTGCGGGAGGATGACTTACTGCTGGGGAGGTGACTTACTTGGGGTGGGATGACTTCTGCTGGGGAGGGATGACCTGCTGGGGTGGGATGACTTACTGCTGGGGAGGGATGACACTGCTGGGGGAGGGATGACCTGCTGGGGAGGGGATGACTTACTGCTGGGAGGGATGATTACTGCTGGGGAGGGATGACTCTGCTGGGGGAGGATGACTTACTGGGGGGAGGATGACTTACTGCTGGGGAGGGGATGACTTACTGCTGGGGAGGATGACCTGCTGGGAGGGATGACTTACTGATGGGGAGGATGACTTACTGCTGGGGAGGGATGCTTACTGCTGGGAGGATGACTTACTGCTGGGGAGGATGACTTACTGCTGGGGAGGGATGACTTACTGCTGGAGAAAGGTGACCTGCTAGTGGCTCTGGGTCTGTGATTATGCTGTGTGCTCTCTCTCTCTCTCTCTCTCTCCCTCCCTCCTCCTCAACCATATCTCAACCTCATACCCGTCACTTCTCCTCTCATCCCTCTCCCCTCTCCTCTACTGTGCCTTTCTCTGCCTCGCTCTTATCCCTTGTTTCCCCCAAGCGTTCTTCTTCTCCCGTTATTTTCTCTCTCTCTCTCTCTCTCTCTCTCTCTCTCTCTCTCTCTCTCTCTATAGCTGTGGGCGTATCATGAGCTTCTATTAGGATTGTAAGTAGTAGTAGTGTAGTAGTAGTAGTAGTAGTAGTAGCCGTAGAACAACCACTACTACCAAGACACACACACACAAACACACACACCCCCTCACCTATCACCATTTCCTCCATCCCATAAAACAGAGGTTATGCCTCTCTCCTACTCTCACCCCTCACCCCTCCTCTTCCCCCCCTCACCCCTCTCCCCACCCACCTCCCCTCCCTGAAAGATAGGACAAGATACGGTTCCCCAGGCGACCGTAAAGCTGATGTTGGGAAGGTATCTTAACACTGAGATACATGTTTGGTTATCTTACAGAGTTTTTTCTCTCTACTACTACTACTACTACTACTACTTATTTTTTAACTACTACTATCGTTAACACTACTACTACTACTACTTATTAATTTTGTTTTTTTTAATTTTGCTACTACTACTACTATCGTTACTACTACTATACTACTACTACTTAATTTATACTACTACTATGGCTACTACTATCGTTACTACTACTACTATAATTACTAATACTACTATCGTTACTACTACATTACTTACTATCGTTACTACTACTACTACTACTATCGTTACTAATACTACTATCGTTACTAATACTACTAATGTTATTACTACTAATGTTACTACTAAGATTACTACTATGGCTACTACTACTTACTATCGTTACTAATACTTACTACTATTACTATCGTTACTACTACTATATCACTACTACTATCGTTACTACTACTACTACCGTTTATTACTACTACTACGTTACTACTACTATGGCTACTACTACTACTATCGTTATTACTACTACTACTATCGTTACTACTACTATGGCTACTACTACTTACTACTACTACATTACTACTATAATACTACTACTACTATCGTTACCACTACTACTATCGTTATCACTACTACTATGGCTACTATTTACTATTAATACTACTACTACTATCGTTACTACTACTATGGTACTACTACTACTATCGTTACTGCTACTTTCGTTACTACTATTGTGTGCCTATTATCACATGATGGTTGTGGACAATTTCACCTGCTCAAAGGATTACAGAAAGTGATGACTGCTCAACTAATCAGCTTAGATTCAGTAGCGGTCAATCAGCATCAAAGTTCAATACTGGGCGCTGTTTCTGCGTGAACGTGTGTGTGTGTGTGTGTGTGTGTGTTTTTATTTTAATGATAAGTCTCACTCTGTCACACACACATCACACAGTCATTCAGTGACTACTTCAAACAAAAGTGAATTCTTCAAATTTTTTATGATAATGGAAGAGGTGTGTTGGTCCTTCTTTTCCCTTTTCTCCCTCCCTCCTTCTCTCTCTTAATGCACATCCTTTACATGCTCCTTGATGTCTCTTTGATAGATACTCTTCCAGACTGTTAAGCACATGGTGGGGTGAGGGAGGGTGAGCACCTGGGTGAGGGAGTGATGGAGTACCTGTGAGGGAGGGAGCAGAGTACTCTGGAGGGAGGGGAGGGAGGGGAGTACCTGGTGAGGGAGGGAGGGTGGGAGGGAGGGAGTAGTGGGCACGGTGGAGGGAGGGGTGGTGGTACCTGGTGGAGGGAGGGAGGTGTGGAGGGAGGGAGTAGAGTCCGGGTGGAGGGAGGGAGTGTGGAGTCCTGTGGAGGGAGGGAGTGGTGGAGTACCTGGTGGAGGGAGGGAGTGTGGGTACCTGGTGGGAGGGGAGTGGTGGACCTGTGGAGGGAGGGTGGAGGCCTGGAGGGAGGGAGTGGTGGTACCTGGGTGGGAGGGGAGGTGGAGTACGGTGGAGGGAGGAGTGGTGGGAGTACTGCTGGTGGGAGGGGGGAGGGTGGGAGGGAGGGAGGGGAGTACTCTGGTGGGAGGGAGGTTGAGGCCTGGTGGAGGGAGGGAGTGGTGGAGCCTGGTGGAGGAGGGAGTGGTGGAGTACCTGGTGGAGGGAGGGAGGTGGAGTCCCTGTGGAGGAGGGAGGTTGGAGCACTGGGGAGGAGGAGGTTGGGAGTACCTGGTGGAGGGGAGGGAGGGGAGTACCTGGTGGAGGGAGGGGAGCAGGAGCCTGGTGGAGGGAGAGGAATGAAGGGCGTGAGTGTGGCCAGAATACCTGAAGGGAGAGAAAGAGGGAGGGAAGGAGAGAGGGAGAGAGGAAGAAGGATGGAGAGACGGAGAAAGGCTGAGAGGAGAGAGGAGGGAAGGATGGAGAGGGAGGGAAGGGAGAGGCATGAGGCAGGAGGTCGACTTTGCATGTATCGGGATTTTTTAAAGCTGATTGCTTATACCTCTGCCTGAGTCTTACGTATGGTGCTGCTTGTACAGGTGTCCTGGTGCTTGTACAGGTGTCTTGGTGCTTGTACATGTTCTAATTGTACATTGTGTCTCTGTAAGCTTACAGGTTTTGGTGCTTGTACAGGTGTCTTTGAAAATAGTACATGTGCCTAAATGTGTTTGGTGCTTTTACATGTCTGTAATGGAATGTTTGTACAGGTGTCTGGTGCTTGTACAGGTGTCTTTGGTGCTTGTAATAGGTGTCTTGGTGCTTGTAGTCTTGGTGCTTGCACAGGTGTCTTGGTGCTTGTACAGGTGTCTGGTGCTTGTAAATAGTGTTCAGGTTGGCGTTTGTACAGGTGTCTTGGTGCTTGTACAGGTGTCTTGGTGTTGCACAGGTGTCTTGTTGCATGTATGTGTCTTGGTGCTTTTACAGGTGTTTTGGTGCTTGTTTGGTGCCTTGGTGCTTATTATATGTCTTATGTTTGTACATGTGTCTTGGTGCTTTACAGGTGTCTTGGTGTTTGTACAGGTGTTCGTAAGTTGTAGGAGGCTTCTCAGCCAGGTGTCTTGGTGCTTGTACAGTGTCTTGGTGCTTGTGCAGGTGTCTTGGTGCTGAAGAAAGTCTTGGTGCTTGTACAGGTGTCTGGGCTTGTACAGGTGTCTTGGTGCTTGTACAGGTGTCTGGTGTTGCAAGTGTCTTGGTGCTTGTACAGGTGTCTGGTGCTGTACAGTGTCTTGGTGCTACAGGTGTCTGGTGCTGGCACAGGTGTCTTGGTGTCGCGTGAGTTCTTGGTGGTAAAGTGTCTTGGTGCTGCAGGTTTTGGTGCTTGTACAGGTGTCTGTGTTGTACAGGTGTCTTGGTGAAGGTCTGGTGCTTGTACAGTGTCCTGGTGCTGCACAGGTGTCTTGGTGCTTATGCAGGTGTCTTGGTGCTTGTACAGGTGTCTTAGTGTCATAGTAGTGTCTTGGTGCTTGTACAGGTGTCTTGGCGTTTGACAGGTGTCTTGGTGCTTGTACAGGTTCGGTGCTTGTACAGGTGTCTTGGCGTTTGGTGGCTAGGTGTGTCTTGGTGCTTGTACAGGTGTCTTGGTGCTTGTACAGGTGTCTTGGTGCTTGTACAGGTGTCTTGCCTGTACAGGTGTCTGGGTGCTTGTACAGGTGTCTTGGGTGCTTGCAGGTGTCTGGTGCTTGTACAGGTGTCTTGGTGGTGCAGTGTCTTGGTGTCATGTGTCTTGGTGCTTGTACAGGTGTCTTGGTGCTTGTACATGTGTCTGGTGCTTACAGGTGTCTTGGTGTTGTACAGGTGTCTTGGTGCTTGGTATTCTGGTGTTTGTACATGTGTTCGTGCTTACAGGTGTCTTGGTGCTTGTATAGGTGTCTTGGTGTTTGTACATGTGTCTTCGTGCTTTTAGGTGTCTGCTTGCACAGTGTCCTGGTGCTTGTACAGGTGTCTGGTGCTTGTACAGGTGTCTTGGTGCGTACAGGTGTCTTGGTTTCTATAGTGTCTTGGTGCTTGTACATGTGTCTTGGTGCTTGCACAGGTGTCTTGGTGCTTGTACATGTGTCTTGGTGCTTGCAGGTGTCTTTGGTGCTTGTACATGTGGTCTTGGTGCGTTCTTGCTGCTTGTAAGTGTCTTGGTGCTTGTAACAGGTGTCTTGGTGTCACAGGTGTCTTGGTGCTGGTACAGGTGTCTTGGTGCTTGTACATGTGTCTTGGTGCCTACAGGTGTCTTGGTGCTTGTACAGGTGTCTGGTGCTTGTACATGTGTCTTGGTGCTTGTACATGTGTGTCTTGGTGCTTCACAGTGTCTTGAGTTTGTACATGTGTCTTGGTGCTTGCACATGTGTCTGGTGTTTCTACAAGTGTCTGCATTTCTCCAGGTGTCATAGCCCTTGTCTACACTACCATACCTCATCCCTCACCTGTCTCTCATTCCTCCTTTACCTGGCGAGTCAGGTGTTGTGTAATAATGCTACTACTACTAATAATAAATAATTACGGTTTATTGAAAGAGTATGGCAGCCGGAAGGTTGAAAATATACAGTTACATAATTGGGAATGGGTCTTGATTTACAAATAATATACAAGTAAGATAAGGATAATTATGATATATAATAACTAGGAAGCTCAAACTACAGGGCATTTCAACAAAGTGACAGGGCAAAAAGTAAGATTGACGACGAATACACTGGTTGATTACGTTACTGATAATTTTTACATGGTTGGGACTGGGCTCTTCAGAGCGATCGTCAGCGTATGGACTGGATGCGTGTCTGAACAGCAATTCTACGAGGATCTCTGGTGGTAGTAGGAGCGGGTGTCGAGGATGGTGCAGAAGCTTCACCAAATTTGCAGATGAGGTCGTGGTGGATGGGAGAGAGCCAAGAGGTGCGTGTTGAGCGCTTGATATGTGAGTGAGGAAGGAGAGAATAACTTGCATGCCCTCTTTGCACTTTTTCAGGTGTTTACGTGGTGGCATTTAGGGAGAAGACCAGGTGGGGATAGTGAGCTTGAAGTATGAACGTTGAGTAAACACTGAGGAGCTTCGGGTGCAGGAACCTGAGGGATTGGAGTCGCGGAGAGGAGACGAAACTGGAGGATTTGACAACTTCACTGACGTGTGGTTTCCAATTTAGTTTGTTGTCTGGTGACGCCGAGGAGCTTCTGTGTGTGTGTGTGTTTACAGGACCTGAAATCTCAAATGAACTGAAGTTAAATTGTCGTCGTCAAGGTTAAATCATCGTCGTCAGCGGGTTAAATCATCGTCGTCAAGGGGTTAAATCATCGTCGCCGAAGGTGTTAAACATCGTCGTCAAAGGTTAAATCATAGTCGTCAAAGGTCGAATCATCGTCGTCAGGGTTAAATCATCGTCGTCAGCGGTTAACATCGTCGTCAAAGGGTTAAATCATCGTCGTCAAGGGTTAAATCATGTCAACGGTTAAATCATCGTCGTCAGAGGGTTAAATCATCGTCGTCGCGGTTAAATCATCGTCGTCGAGGGTTAAATCATCGTCGTCGGGTTAAATCATCGTCGTCATACAAATCATCGTCAAGGGTTAAATCATCGTCGTCAGCGGGTTAAATCATCGTCGTCAAAGGGTTAAATCATCGTCGTCGATGGTTAACTCATCGTCGTCGAGGTTAACTCATCGTCATGTTTAAATTATTGTCATCAGCGGTTAAATCATCGTCGTCAAAGGGTTAAATCATCGTCGCAAAGGGTTAAATCATCGTCGTCGAAGGTTAATCATCGTTGCCGCGGTTAAATCATTGTCGTCAGCGGTTAAATCATCGTCGTCAAGGGTTAAATCATCGTCGTCGGTGTAAATCATCGTCGTCAGAAGGTTAAATCATAGTCGACAAAGGGTTAAATCATCGTCGACAAAGGGTTAAATCATTGTCATCAAAGGGTTAAATTGTCGTCGTCAAAGGGTTAAATCATCGTCGTCAAAGGTTAAATCATCGTCGTCAAGGTTAAACATCGTCGTCAAGGGTTTAAATCATCGTCGTCAAGGGTTAAATCATCGTCAAGGGTTAAATCATCGTCGTCAAAGGGTTAAATCATCGTCGTCAGAGGTAAAGTGGAGACAGATAAGTAAGATTGAAACGGTAACGTACGAATCATTGAGAAACCAACTCAGGACCCCTCACTCTCTCCCAGGCTCCAGGGCGCCCTTTGGGAATCCAGTTGTGTATTTTCAGAGTGCGTCTTTTAGTTGATGCAAGTGTGTGTGTGTGTGTGTGTGTGTGTGTGAGAGAGAGAGACAGGGAGGAGGATGGGGGAGAAGCCTTGTTGCCTTTTGCAAGTTGGGCTCCGCTGAAAATTGCAATCTAACAAGTTTGGCGAAAGTTGTCCAGGAAGATGGGTGGTGAGAGGTGAGGGGGGGCAGTGTGTGTGTGTGTGTCAGTGTTTTTTGACTTGGTTTCGATTTTGTGGGAGTTTTAATCGTTTTATGTAGTTTAGGTTCGTTTATGATGGGTTTGAGTCGTTTATTTTCGTTTTCAAACTCGTATTTACACGTCTTGCAGTATTTTTTATCTTTGACGCAGTTCCTAGCTTATTTACACGATTTTTATTTTTTTTATTTTGTACAGTTTTTACTTTTTTTACATTTTGTTTTACAATTTACAGTTTATATGGGTTAAACTACTGTATTTATATAGTTATTTATTATACAATTAATTTTCACTAGAATATCTACATTTTATTTCTTTATCATTTACAAGTTGAAAATATATTTGCAAGTTGAGAATTCATTTACAAGTTGAGAATTCATTTACAAGTTGAGAATTCATTTACAAGTTGAGAATTCATTTACAAGTTGAGAATTCATTTACAAGTTGAGATTTCATTTACAAGTTGAGAATTCATTTACAAGTTGAGAATTCATTTACAAGTTGAGAATTCATTTACAAGTTGAGAATTCATTTACAAGTTGAGAATTCATTTACAAGTTGAGAATTCATTTACAAGTTGAGATTTCATTTACAAGTTGAGATTTCATTTACAAGTTGAGATTTCATTTACAAGGGAATTAAGAGTAGGGAAGTTCTTGGAAGGAATTAAGGAGTGGGTTAAATTTTATAAGGACTGCCTTTGGTGTATTGTTGATTAATTGGTGGCAAGGCTTTGATGTTGATAGGGTGTGTGTGTGTGTGTGTGTGTGTGTGTGTGTGTGTGTGTGTGAAAGGAAAGAAACTGGGGTATTAATAATGTTTGTGTGTGAAAGAGAGTGAGAACAAGATACTACTTTAACCTAACCTAATCTAACCTAAACCTACCCTAACCTAACCCTAACCTAACCTAACCTAACCTAACCTAACCCTAACCCAACCTAACCTAACCTAACCTAACCTAACCTAACCTAACCTAACCCTAACCTAACCTACCTCACAATACGCCACCATCACTAGCTCACTGTCACCATCCGTCCTCTATTTAAACACTATTATTATTGCTATTAATTTATAAACGCTCTTCTATTTCCGGGTGCTATTGTTTCCTTGTGAATAGCGGCTGGAATTCCTCCCGTGTTTATTGTCAAGATTTTTACTTTTGTTATTTTTTGGTTTAAAAGTTAAAATTGGATTTGCTTTACTGTTTGAATTAGGGAAAGAGAGAGAGGAGGGAGGTAGGAGAGAGGAGGAGAGGGAGGTGGGGAGAGTGGGAGGAGAGGAGTGTGGGGAGGTGAGAGGGAGTGTGGGAGAGAGGGAGAGAGGGAAAGGGGGAGAGAGGGAGGAGAGGGGAGGGTTGGGGAGAGGGGAGGTGAGAGGGAGGTGTTGGGAGAGTGGGAGGAGAGAGGGAGAGTGGGAGAGTGGGAGGTGAGAGGGAGGTGTTGGGAGAGGAGGAGAGAGGGAGTGTGTTGGGGAGAGGGGAGGTGAGAGGGAGGTGTTGGGAGAGAGGGAGAGAGGGGTGTGTTGGGAGAGAGGGAGGTGAGAGGGAGTGTGGGGAGAGAGGGAGGAGAGGGAGTGTGTTGGGAGAGAGGGAGGTGAGAGGGAGGTAGGGGAGAGAGGGGAGGTGGAGAGGGAGGAAGGTGAGAGGGAGGTGTGGGAGAGGGAGGTGGGAGAGGGGAGGGGGTTGGGGAGAGAGGAGGGGAGGTGAGAGGGAGGTGGAGGGAGAGAGGGGAGGAGAGGGAGGGAGGGGTGAGAGGGAGGTGGGGAGAGAGAGGGAGGAGAGGGAGGTTGGGGAGAGAGGAGGAGAGGAGGTGTTGGGAGAGAGGGGAGGTGAGAGGGAGTGTGTTGGGAGAGAGGGGGTGAGAGGGAGTGTTGGGGAGAGGGAGGTGGAGAGGGAGGTGTTGGGGAGAGAGGGAGGAGAGGGTGGGGAGGGGAGAGAGGAGGTGAGAGGGAGGTAAGTCGGGAGAGGGAGGTGAGAGGGAGGAAGTCGGGAGAGAGGGAGGTGAGGAGGAGGTCAGAGAGAGGGAGGGGAGAGGGAGGTGCTGGGGAGAGAGGGAGGTTGGGAGAGGGGAGGAGAGGAGGTTAGGGGAGAGAGGGAGGAGAGGGTGTTGGGAGAGAGGGGAGGAGAGGAAAGGTGAGAGGGTGGTCGGGAGAGAGGGAGGTGGAGAGGATGTATGGGGAGAGGGAGGGAGAGGGAAAGTGTTGGAGAGAGGAGAGGAGAGGAAGGACATTCTCGGGTATTGAGGGGTGAGGGTAGTAAGAGGAATGGGGGTGACTCTCTCTCTCTCTCTCTCTCACTAATATGTTCACTATTATCGCCTCTGTTATCCTATCGTTATTTATGTCTTGACTTCTGTTTTCTCTCATACGTTTGCATTTCACTATCACTTCACTATACTTCATTATCATCATTAATCATCATCATCATCACCATTAATGATTTTCACCTTTATACACCACACACATCATCATCACCACCACACATCACCACCACACATCACCACCACCACACATCACCACCACCACAAACATCACCACCACACAACATCATCACCACCACACACCACAAACATCATCACCACACATCACCACCACACATCATCCCACCACAAACATCATCACCACCACACATCACCACACATCCATCACCACCACAAACATCATCACACATCACCACCACAAACATCATCACCACCACATCATCACCACACATCATCACCACCACAAACATCATCACCACCACACATCACCACCACAAACATCATCACCACCACACATCACCACCACATCATCACCACCACAAAACATCATCACCACCACACATCACCACACCACAAACATCATCACCACACACATCACCTACAAACATCATCACCACCACACATCACCACCACACATCATCACCACCACAAACATCATCACCACCACACATCACCACCACAAACATCATCACCACCACACACATCACCACACATCATACCACAAACATCATCACCACCGCACATCCCACACCACAAACATCATCACCACCACATCACCACATCATCACCACCACAAACATCATCACCACCACAAACATCACCACCACCACAAACATCACCACAAACATCATCACCACCACATCATCACCACACATCACCACCACACATCACCGCTTACATCATCACCACACATCACCACCACACATCACCACCACAAACATCATCACCACCACAAACATCATCACACACTATCACCACACACACCATACTTACGATCTGGTGTGTGTGTGTGTGTGTGTGTGTGTGTGTGTGTGTGTGTGTGTGTGTGTGTGTGTGTGTTGTTTGTTGTTTACAAATTGCGTCACGTTATTCATCCCTTATGAGCCTTCACTTGTGTTGCCGAATGTTGAATGTGTATTACTGAATGTGGAGAATGTTGAATGTGTATTACTGAATGTGGTGAATGTTGAATGTGTTAATGAATGTGGAGAATGTTGAATGTGTATTACTGAATGTGGTGAATGTTGAATGTGTATTACTGAATGTGGAGAATATTGAATGTGTTAATGAATGGAGAATGTTGAATGTGTATTACTGAATGTGGTGAATGTTGAATGTGTAATACTGAATGTGAGAATGTTGAATGTGTATTACTGAATGTGGTGAATGTTGAATGTGTACAGATGTGGAGAATGTTGAATGTGTATTACTGAATGTGGAGAATATTGAATGTGTATGCAGATATGAAGAATGTTGAATGTGTATTACTGAATGTGAAGAATGTTGAATGTGTAATACTGAATGTGGAGAATGTTGAATGTGTATTACTGAATGTGGAGAATATTGAATGTGTTCATGAATGTGGAGAATGTTGAATGTGTATTACTGAATGTGGTGAATGTTGAATGTGTATTACTGAATGTGGAGAATATTGAATGTGTTGTGAATGTGGTGAATGTTGAATGTGGAGAATATTGAATGTGTTATGAATGTGGTGAATGTTGAATGTGTAATACTGAATGTGGTGAATATTGAATGTGTTTATTAGATGTGGTGAATGTTGAATGTGGAGAATATTGAATGTGTTAATGAATGTGGAGAATGTTGAATGTGTATTACTGAATGTGGAGAATATTGAATGTGTTAATGAATGTGGTGAATGTTGAATGTGGAGAATATTGAATGTGTTGAATGGAGAATGTTGAATGTATTACTGAATGTGGAGAATGTTGAATGTGTATTACTGAATGATCTGGAACTATTAGCGTATACTTGGATTAAATAAATGTTAACTGACTACTTATTGTGTGTTGACCAATCAGGAGCCTCGTTGGTCCAGTCATATGTGGTGTGCCAATCAGACTTAACCTGAGTCAGTAAATGGGTAGTTACCAAACTGGCCAATCAGGACGCTTATGTACTGGTTAAGAGCCAATCAGAATCCGTGTTCACCAGTAGTCATTCTTCAACCAATCAAGAATTCACAACAGTCAGACGTTAGACAAAGGACCAATAAGAATCCACTTTGACTAGATCAATCCTTAGAGCAGCAATCAGGAACGTACAACAGTCAGAGCCTCTTGACGAAAGGGCCAATCAGGAACCCGTATGCAGCAGGTAGTTAGTCGCAGATGGTTACGGGAGACAGCTGGTGCAGGCGGTGGCAGATGGTGTGTGTGTGTGTGTGTGTGTGTGTGTGTGTGTGTGTGTGTGTGTGTGTGTGTGTGTGTGTGTGTGTGTGTGTGTGTGTGTGTGTGTTCTATACCTTGCTTGTTGCCTCTATCACCTCAACACGCCGTCGGAGTCTAGGGGGGTGAAAGAGGAGTGGTGGGTGATTGGCTGGGGAGGGAAAACAGAGTGGGGTGTTCAAGAATGGAAATGAGAGGGGTTGGTCTATCAGAGAGGAGAAATGTAACGGGCAATCTGTCGGGGGTGGTGGGGAGGGAGAGAAAGGTAAGGGAGTGATCTGTCAGGGAGAGAAGAAAATATACCTAAAAAAGTAAGTGAAATGTGAAGTGTTGGTACCGTAGACTTTATAGTGAGAGAGAATATTACATGACCTTAAATAATTCGGTTTAATATAAGATATACCAAAGGGCTAATTATATACTCTAAATATACCTAAATATACTCGAATATAATAATAAATATATCCTCGATTCCATTTGTCGATAGGAATGTAATTTTATTTTATTTTTTATAATTTTTCGTGAGTAATGTAATTGGGACGGGAAATTAAAAGGTGAAATAATTGGTGTAATTACATTAATATTACAACACTAGATTGGAAAAGTCAGTTTGGGTTCTCTTTTTCCACTCAGTAATGACTTTGTATATAGTGAGAAAAAGTCATTTAGTGATTTAGATTTTGTTATTATTTTTATTACAGATATACAGTATACACGGAGTAATACACCAGTTATAGAGTATAATACAATAGATATATCGGTAATACAATAATAAAACTTACTATTACTATTACTACTATTACTATTACTATTACTACTACTACTACTACTACTACTAATAATAATAATAATAATAATATAATAATAATGTAGGCTATACCTGGGTGTGTTGCCAGTTGCCATTTAGGGCGAGCAATATTAGGGCCGCCAGTGGTAATGTGCCCCCTTAGGTCTCAGGGGGTGGGGGGTATGAGTGGTAGTCAGGGGGGTGGTAGTCAGGGGTGGTGGTGGTGGTAGTCAGGGCCAGACGACCAAAATAATAAATATATATTTGGTTTTGGTGTGTTCTGGTTGACGGGGGTGGTTGATGTATTGGTTATTGTGGCGTGGTTGAGAGGGGGTGGTAGTGTACTGGTTGCCTGGGGCTGGTTGACGTGTTGTGGTTGTTTTGGGGAGTTGGTATCGGGGATTGGATATTGTGGTTGATGTCGTTGTTGTCGGAATGGTTGAGGGGGACGTATATGCTCCTTAGTGGCCCTTTCAAGTGTAAAATGCACTCTAGTGGCCTATACAAGTAACAATACTCACTGGCTTATCGATGAGTGAATAATGCTTGCTAAGTGGCCCATGTGTAGAAATGCCTGTGTGGCCAGTCTGTTTAAATGATTACTATTGGTCATTGTGTAAATAATGCTTGTTAAAGATTACTAATAACCATACTGAGTGGTAGGTGAGTGTAAACATACTCAAGAGTGTTTAATAAGCTTGTTTATATATGTTTAGTGAGTAGTCAGAATTGAAATGTTTCGAGAATGTTTGTAAGAAAGTAAATATGCTCGGTAAGAGGTTGGGCAAGCGCAAATACGCTCAATGAGTGGTCCTAAGCGTTAAATGTGCTCGTTGAGTGGTGGACAAGTGTAAATATGCTCCTAGTGGTTGTGAGCAGCCAGGTATAAGATCTGCATTCGAGGAAGACTGAACGGAAGCAAAACTCATTAATTCATGTTGCAGAATACTAGGTGAATGTTGCAGAAAACTAGGTGAATGTTGCGGAATAATAGTTGAATGTTGAAGAATATTAATTGAATGTTGAAGAATAGGAGTTGAATGTTGAAGAATATAAATTGAATGTTGAAGAATATTAATGAATGTTGAAAAATATAGTTGAATGTTGCAGAATAGGGAGTGAATGTTGAATGTTTCTCGATATAATTTGTCGTATGATTATTTTACATATATTTATATTCTATTTGGTTCGTCTCTTGATAATTGTGGATGATGGCCTTAGGTTAGGTTAGGTTGGGTTAGGTTAGAGTTGGGTTAGGTTAGGTCAGGTTAGGTTTGGTTAGGTTGGGTCAGGTCAGGTCAGGTCAGGTCAGGTCAGGTTGGGTTAGGTTAGGTTAGTATTGGGGTGACTAATCTTTGCATATTTCTCGCCCTCTTTCTCTTCCCTTCTTTATCATCATCCTCTCCATCTTCCACCTCTTCTTCCTCCCCTCTTCTTCCCCCTCCTCTTCCCCGCCTGCTATTCCCAGACCATACGTGGAGGAGAAATGTTTGAATCTCTGTTCTTAAAAAATGTTTCCTTGCTTTTTTTGTGCGTGTGTGGAAGCTAAATGTCGAATCTTAGAACCTCCTCTCCCCCTCTCCCCTCTCCCCCTCTCCCTCTCCCTCCTGCCATCTTTTCCTCTCTGTCTTTTATCTTCCTCTTACTTCCTCCTCTCCTTCCATCCTCCTCCTCCTCCTCTTCCTCTTTCTTCCATCTGTCCTCCTCCCTCTCTTCCTCCCCCCCCTCTCTTCTCTTTGCACTCGCTCTTCCACTCTCTCCCCCCCCTCTTTCTACCTTCCCTCCTTTCTTTCATCTTCCTCTCCTTCTCTCCCCTCCTCCCCTCTCCCTCACCCCTCCTCCCTCCTTCCCCTGCTTGCCTGGAATTGCGTGACAGTGGTGTTGGTCTGTTACCTGGGGAAGTGAGAGTGAGAAAGGAGTGTGTGTGTGTTAAAAGTGAGAGAGAGTGTGTTTGGAGAGAGAGAGAGAGAGAGAGAGAGAGAGTAGGGGTAAAGATAGCTAGCAGTTGTGCTTGTGTGCTCGGCCGTATAACGAGAAGTCGTTAAGTGGTATTTCTCTAGGGGGTGTGGGTCTTAGCTCGCTCTCTCTCTCTCTCTCTCTCTCTTCCATTGGCTATTGGGTTAAGGTCTCAGACAGGTAACTCAAAACATATAACTAACTTAACCTAGCAACTTAACCTAACCTAACTTTACTAACCTAACTACCAGTCTATTCAGGTATTCCCGTCTCTTTCAACCCAAGTGCGTCTCTAGGCTACGTGCACATCTCTACAAGCTACGTGCATCTCCTAGGCTACGTGCACATCTAGGCTACGTGCACATCTCCTAAGCTACGTGCACATCTCCTGGGCTACGTGCACATCTCCTGGGCTACGTGCACATCTCCTAGGCTACGTGCACATCTCCTGGCTACGTGCACATCTCTGGGCTATGAACACATCTAGGCTACGTGCATCTCTAGGCTACGTGCACATCTCTAGACTACGTGCACAACTCGTGGGCTACGTGCACATCTCGTAGGCTACGTGCTGACATCTCCCAGGCTACGTGCACATCTCTAGGCTACGTGCATCGTAGGCGACGTGCACATCTCGTGGGCTACGTGCACAACTCTAAGCTACGTGCATCTCCTGGGCTACGTGCATCTCTAGGCTACGTGCACATCTCCTCAGCTTCTTCGTGTGAGTGTAGTAATATTTATTGATCTGGCGTGAAGCTCTGATTGACCCAGTTCCCAAGGCCGAGCGAGTCATTGACCTGACTTACTCTGACCTTATATGCAGCGTCTTGACCTTATATACAACGTTCTTGACTACTTCAACGATCTTGACCTTATATACAACGTTCTTGACCTTATATACAACGTTCTTGACCTTATATACAACGTTCTTGACCTTATATACAATGTTCTTGACATTATATACAACGTTCTTGACCTTATATACAACGTTCTGACCTTATATACAACGTTCTTGACCTTATATACAACGTTCTAGACCTTATACAACGTTCTTGACCTTATATACAAGCGTTCTTGACCTTATATACAACGTTCTTGACCTTATATACAACGTTCTTGACCTTATATACAACGTTCTTGACCTTATATATACAACGTTCTTGACCTTATATACAACGTTCTTAATTATATACAACGTTCTTGACCTTATATACAACGTTCTTGACCTTTATACAACGTTCTTAACCTTATATACAACGTTCTTGACCTTATATACAACGTTCTTGACCTTATATAACGTTCTTGACCTTATACAACGTTCTTGACCGTGTATACAACGTGCTGACCGTATATACAACGTTCTTGACCTTATATACAACGTTCTTGACCTTATATACAACGTTCTTGACCTTATATACAACGTTCTTAACCTTATATACAACGTTCTTGACCTTATATACAACGTTCTTAACCTTATATACAACGTTCTTAACCTTATATACAACGTTCTTAACCTTATATACAACGTTCTAGACCTTATATACAACGTTCTTGACCTTATATACAACGTTCTTGACCTTATACAATGTTCTTGATATATACAACGTTCTAGACCTTATATACAACGTTCTTGACCTTATATACAACGTTCTTGACCTTATATACAACGTTCTTGACCTTATATATACAACGTTCTTGACCTTATATACAACGTGCTGACCTTATATACAACGTTCTTGACCTTATATACAACGTGCTGACCTTATATACAACGTTCTTGACCTTATATACAACGTTCTTGACCTTATATACCGTTTGACCTATATACAACGTTCTTGACCTTAAAACAACGTTCTTGACCTTAAATACAACGTTCTGACCTTATATACAACGTTCTGACCTTATATATGTTCTTGACCTTATATACAACGTTCTTGACCTTATATACAACGTTTTGACCTTATATACAACGTGCTGACCTTATATACAACGTTCTTGACCTTATATACAACGTTTTGACCTTATATACAACGTTTTGACCTTATATACAACGTTCTTGACCTTATATACAACGCTTGACCTTATATACAACGTGCTGACTATATACAACGTTTTTGACCTTATATACAACGTTCTTGACCTTATATACAACGTGCTGACCTTATATACGACGTTTCATCTTTATATATACAACGTTCTGACCTTTATATACAACGCTTCTGACTTTATATACAACGTTCTTGACCTTATATACAACGTTCTTGACCTTATATACAACGTTCTTGACTTATATGTGCTGACCTTATATACAACGTTCGACCTTATATACAACGTTCTTGACCTTATATACAACGTTCTTGACCTTTATATACAACGTGCTGACCTTATATACAACGTTCTTGAACCTTATATACAACGTTCTTGACCTTATATACAACGTTCTTGACCTTATATACAACGTTCTTGACCTTATATACAACGTTCTTGACCTATATACAACGTTCTTGACCTATATACAACGTTCTAGACCTTATATACAACGTTCTTGACCTTATATACAACGTTCTTGACCTTATATACAACGTTCTGACCTATATACAACGATTCTGACCTTATATACAACGTGTTGACTTATATACAACGTTCTGTTCCATACAACGTTCTAGACCTTATTACAAATGTAGACCTTATATACAACGATGCAACGTTCTTGACTTATATACAACGCGTTCTGACCTTATATACAACGTTCTTGACCTTACAACGTTCTTGACCTTATATACAACGTTCTGACCTTATATACAACGTTCTTGACCTTATATACAACGTTCTTGACCTTATATACAACGTTCTTGACCTTATATACAACGTTTGACCGTATATACAACGTTCTTGACCTATATACAACGCTGACCTTATATACAACGTTCTTGACCTTATATAACGTGCTGACCTTATATAAACGTTCTTGACCTATATAACGTGCTGACCTTATATACAACGTTCTTGTCCTTATATACAACGTTCTGGACCTTATATACAACGTTCTTGACCTTATATACAACGTGCTGACCTTTATATACAACGTTCTTGACCTTATATACAACAAGTTTTAGACCTTATATACAACGTTCTGACCTTATATACAGTCGCTCTTGACCTTATATACAACGTTCTGATATTTAGTATAAATGCTTGACCTTATAT
Organism: Homarus americanus; assembly: GCF_018991925.1. Classification (NCBI taxonomy): domain Eukaryota; kingdom Metazoa; phylum Arthropoda; class Malacostraca; order Decapoda; family Nephropidae; genus Homarus; species Homarus americanus. The sequence goes on from NW_024712651.1 coordinate 18,639, forward strand.
ACAACTGTCTGGACTATATACAACGTGTTGACCTTATATACAACGTTCTTGACCTTATATACAACGATCTTGACCTTATATGCAACGGTTCATTCTTATACAACGTTCTTGACCTTATATACAACGTTTTGACCTATATACAACGTTCTTGACTCTATATATACAACGCGTTCTTGACCTTATACAACGTTTTGACCTTGAAGTACAACGTTCTTGACCTATATACAACGTTCTTGACCTTATATACAACGTTCTTGACCTTATATACAACGTTTCTGACTTTATACAACGTTCTTGACCTTATATACAACGTTCTGACCTTATATACAACGTTCTTGACTATATACAACTGTCTCCATATACAACGGTCTTGACCTTATGCACGTTCTAGACCTTATATACAACGTTTGATTCCTATTACAACGCGTTCTTGACCTTATATACAACGGTCTTGACCTATATACAACGTTTTGACCTTATATACAACGTTCTTGACCTTATTCAACGTTTTTGACCTTTTATATACAACGATCTTGACCTTATATACAACGTTCTGACCTTATATACAACGTTCTTGACCTTTATATACAACGTTCTTGACCTTTATATACAACGGTCTTGACCTTATATACAAGTTCTTGACCTTATATACAACGTTCTGACCTTATATTCAACGTTCTTGACCTTATATACAACGGTCTTGACTTTTCTTATATACAACGTTCTAGACCTTATATACAACGTTCTAGACCTTATATACAACGTTCTTGACTTATATACAATTTTTGACCTTATATAACAACGTTCTTGACCTTATATACAACGGTCTTGACCTTATATACAACGTTCTTGACCTTATATACAACGTTCTTGACCTTATATACAACGTTCTTGACCTTATATACAACGGTCTTGACCTTATATACAACGATCTTGACCTTTATATACAACGTTCTTAGACCTTATATACAACGTTCTAGACCTTATATACAACGACTGACCATGTATCGAGCCTGTTTGCATTAGATAAAAACCCCAGTTTTGGTTTAGCGTTTTAATCGTATTGGTTGTTTTGACTTGTATAAAACACGTTACTTTTTTTAGGTCACTTCTATACCTGTACTGTACTGGTATGCCACGCCCGTTTTTTTTGGTCACTTCTCAACCTGTACTGAACTGGTATAAGACACGACTTTATTGTAATGAACTTAATCTAACCGGAATGAAAACAGTCAGACCAATAAATTGGTACTGATTGTGTATAAATCATGTTGACCTCATGTTGAATTGCACGGCTTCGAATAATTCAGTTTTGACCTCGCTTTGAACCTGGAATGACCTGGTATAAATCATGTCTTAATCTCTTTATTTTATACGAGTTCTGATTAGGTATTAAACATCCTGACCTGTATCCACCTCTCTGACTTGTAAGCATGTATTGAAGCTGTTTTAAGCCATGTTGTTTACTTGTACTCAATACGTATTTGTATTATACTGATGTTACTTTAGTTAAACCCGTTTTTATTTTTTTTTTTTTTTTAAACCTTGATAGGCCCAAACCTGATAGTATGTTTCTCTCGTAGTATGGTTAGAACACGTATAAACCCTGTCTAAACTTGTCCCGAACGCGTTTTTGATCGTGAAAACCGAACGTAACTTTAATAAACCCCCGCCAGGAAGTTTATATACCTGTTGTAAACCATCCGACCTCGTATAAAACACGGTGACATGTGAGCCTTAATGCGTGGGGTGGAGGGGGTAGGGGGGGGTGGAGGGTGATAAAGGAAGAGTGTAACGAGGCTTGTGGACTATAAACCCTCCACTATCTCTTCGTTCAGTGACCTTTGACCTGGCTTGGTATTACCTCTTGTGTGATCACGGGATGAGGAGATCTTGATTTATTCCTTCCTTCCTTCCTTCCTGACATCATAACCTGCGCCCAGCCCAGGTTAGTTAGCCTGTATAACCTGACTAACTTCGGCATGAAGTATCTAATCCCACCCTATCCACCCCAACTCATCTCCCTATCCCACCTCAACCCACCCTGTAACCAACCCTATCCCACCCCAACCCACCACTCTATCCTGTTCCAACCCACCCCTAACCCCACCCCTAACCACCCAACCCACCCCCAACCACTTAACCCACCCCAACCCATACCCTATCCCACCCCACCCACCCTTGTAGTTAGAAACACACACACACACACACTACTTTTATCCAAGGCAGTCTTAACCTGATTCAGGAGGAGCATCTTAACCCACACCCTGCCCACCGTACCCACCTCAGCCCACCTAGGCAGCCCACCTGGACCTGGGACTTGAATCTGAATATAATCAATGCGTCGGCTCTCAAGTGGGTAGTGTTTTGAAGTCATCTGAGGCGCCTGTCTGTTCACTTCTATGTCTGTCTGTCTGTCTGTCTGTCTGTCTGTCTGTCTTCGTCTGTCTGTCTGTCTCTGTCTGTCTGTATGCATTTCTGTTCCTGTCTGTTGTCTTGTCTGTCTGTCTTGTCTGTCTGTATGTCTCCCATCTTGTCTGTCTCTGTCTGTCTGTCTGTATGTCTGTCTGTTCTGTCGTCTGTATGTCGTCTGCCTTGTAGTGTCTGTCTGTTTGTCTGTCTGTTTGTTCGCCCTGCTCTTTCTGTCCTGTGTCTGTCTGTCTGTATGTCTGCTCCGTCTGTCTGTCTGTCTGTCTGTCTGTCTGTCTGTATGTTCGTCTGTCTGTCTGTCTGTCTCTGCTCCGTCTGTATGTCTGTCTGTCTGTCTCTGGTTCGTCTGTCTGTTCGTTGTTCGTCTGTCTGTCTGTCTGTCTGTCTGTCTGGTTCTGTCTGTCATGTGTCTGTCTGTCTGTCTTTGGTCATTCTGTCTGTCTGTCTGTCTGTCTGGTTCGTCTGTGCTCTGTTCGTCTGTCTGCTGTGTCTCTGTATGTCTGTCTGTGTCTTTCTTTCGTCTGCACGTCTGTTCTGTCTGTCTGTCTGTCTGTCTGTCTGTGGCGTTCGTCTGTCTGTCTGTCTGTCTCTGTCTGTCTGTTGTCTGTCTGTCTGTCTCTGTCTGTTCGTTCGTCTGTATGTCTGTCTGTCTGTCTGTCTTCTGTCTGTCTGTCTGTGTCTCTGTCTGTCTGTATGTCTGTCTGTCTGTCTCTGTCTGTCTGTCTGTCTGTCTGTCTGTCTGTGTCTCTGTCTGTCTGTCTGTGTTCTGTATGTCTGTCTGTGTCTGTCTGTCTGTCTGTCTGTCTGTCTGTTTCGTCTGTCTGTCTAAAAGAGTGGGACATATTATTGTAATTCTTGATGGAAATTTGTGTAGCTTGTGTTTGTCTGTTTTGGTTCTAGTAGTAATAATAATGATACTACTGTTACTACTACTACTACTACTACTACTACTACTACCTTAGCTACAACAGAATATATGATAATAATTTGTAATTAATTCAGAATATGGTGATAATTAGTTTATGATAATGGGTCGATGTTAATCACTTACTGAAGGTAATTGTTTTTTTATTTATTATTATTATTATGTTTATTATTTTATTATTTATTTTTTTTTTATTTTTATTTTTATTATTATTATTATTATTATTATTATTTATTTTTATTTATTTTTTTATTATTATTATTATTATTATTATTATTATATTATTATTATTATTATTATTATTATTATTATTATTATTATTATTATATATTATTATTATTATTATTATTATTTACAAACTGAAAAATTATAGAGCCAATCATTTCTTTTTTATTTACACATATATTTCTTGATTAATCGCGTTTGTCTGTTGTGTTTGTTTGTTTGTTTGTGTTTGTTTGTCCGTCTCGTCTGTGTTTGTTTGTTTGTTTGTCTTGGGGTAGGTTGTTTGCGTTTTGTGTGTGTGTGTGGACTTTATTTACAGGTAGTTGCCAAGTTGAGCCTGAACTGTCGCCATGATACTGTTTGTGTGGCACCATCTGCCTATGTATCACTTGATGTCACCTATGACCAGTTATAGTTGTGTGTCTTCTTGACCTGTGTCCTGCCTCTGCTATCGAGATTAACCCCAATTATCACACCCTGTGTTGTTTCATGGTGTTGTTGGGGATGCTTGTTTAGCGAGCTTTGGTATGGGTCTCTCTTAAAGTCAGTCCACTAAGGTACATCACTACAGCTTAACCTACCAGGAAACTCGACCTACGAATCCTATGAATTTAATGGGATCTTGCATACATTATGGTGGGATTAGTGCTATCCAACTTCCATTCTCTAGGACTAGAACCCTTGTCCCCGGAGTTGGTGGTGGATGAGGTTGTTTTTTTTTAGTACGTCACCCTCGAACTTTGTCCGAGGGGAAGGTTGAGTACGCCTCAACCTCCTTTGTCCCTATAAAGCAACAGGAGTATCATCCGAAACTTCAGTCCTCGAGGTGTGTGAGGAGGGAATATATTATCAATCTCGTGCACAGGGATTGTCTCTCAGAGGAACAATTAAAAATAGCCATGACGCAATTGGGTAGTTTAATGCATTGCCGGAGGTCATTCTGTCCTGATTGCTATTGGCTTATCATTTTGGTACTGCCTGCATATTGGATGGAATATTAATTTGGCTCATGACTCTGAGTTTAAGTACCAGCCTCTTGCCCTTGGTACCAACACAGGGCAGGTTAGCTCCATTGTTTTGACTATGTTTTTATTCATTTGCTATTCACATACGCAAATATTCATTCATTTATACGCATGTTCTATTCATTCATTTACAGCTTTACACTCATTCATTCATCTATTTTTATTTATTTATTCTTCATTTGTTTTACATTCACGCCCATTCAGCTCATTCAGAGTATGCAGACCATTCATCGCCCGGCCTACGAGACGCCGGTCTTTATCGGCATTACAGGCCCATTCATTATCTATCAGTCTAAGGCCGCATTCACCAGGCCCATTCGCTGCCGGCATGGCGACCATTCCGCCTGGTCTATCTACGTACATTCATTCAGCCCGGCCCATATTCACCATTTATTCATTTGGCTCCGCGCGCATCGCCCGATTCGCCATATATTCATTATGCTGGCCCGGCCCAGTTCGCTCATTTATCTATGCGGCATTCGGCCTGCCCGTCTATTTTGGCAAGGGCGGCATTCGGTTCATTCATTCATCTATCGCGTTATCTATCGCCCATTCATTCATACGTACATTCTACCCGCCTATGCGCACTTATATTGTATATTCATTCACATTCATTCATTTATATGCGCACTTTCCATCTATTCCATTCATTCATGGCTGCACATCTATTCTATCTATTCATCTAAGCCGAACTATCTTATCTATACGTACATTCATTCATTCATTCACGATACATTCCTATTCATACGTATATTCGACACCCATTCATTCATTCATTCATACGTTATTCATTTATACAAAGACTATTCGTCTATCTAGTCTATTCATCTATTCTGTTCAGTGTCTTCATCATGTATCCAACTAACTCAATTTCCACCCATTACTGTTTACTGTTCACATGGTACGGTCAACCAATTCGAGAGATGGGTAATGGTTCTGAATGGGAGGAAGGCACAGAGTTCCACCAGAAGGGCAATGGTTCTAATGGTGAAATGTCCAAGTAATGTCTCCATTTGGGAAGGTAATGGCCCAGAGGAAGGTGGCCTGTCAACACCAGAGAAGGTTGGCAGCTGCTCATCAGAGAATAAAGGGTCTAATGGAGAGAAGCAACGGTTCCATCGGTATAATACTGTCTTTGGGAGAAGGGTAATGGTAGTAACGCAGAGAAGGTTACAGAATAATGAAAGGATAATGGTCTGGTAAGGCATGGGTTCTGTAATGGGGAGACGGGCAATGGTAGTAATGAGAAGGGCAACAGTAATGGGGAGAAGGCATGGTTCACAGAGAAGGGCTTGGTCCCACGGAGGAAGGGTAAATTTATCTCAATGGCCAATGTCCAGTCGGTATAATGCCTAGCTATAATGGTATAAGAACCTAACGGGAGAAGGTTCCATGAAAAGAATTGGTGTACTATATAATGAGAAGACAACTGGTCCACCAGATTGTCCAACGGAGAAGGGTACCATAACGAGAAGTAATGGTATAGACATGGTTCAATGGTGAAGGAATGTCTTGTAGAGAAGTGGCAATGGTCTGGGAGAAGGAAATAATGCAGAGAAGGTACCACCAAAATCAAGAATGGTCTTAATGGGTATAAAGGGTGTCCTTGGGGGTCTGTAAGGTATAATGTCCAATAAGGGTAACGGTCTTAGTCAGAGAAGGTAATGGAAGAAATTGTGATGGAAGTGGTAAATTGTCCCAAATTTATAATTGTCTCATGGAGAATAAGAATGGAAGAATGTGAGGGTAATGGTGGTGACTTGGGATAGAAGATAATGGTCTTAATGGGGGAGGTAACGGTTCTTACAGCTGTAGTAATGGGGACACAATGGGTGAATGGAAGGAGAAATGGTTCCTAATTCATGAGAAGGGCCCGTCTCATCAGAAGGTACGGTCTCACCAAGGCATGGTTTAATGGGGAGAAGGGATGGTTCTGGGAGAAGGGCAAGTCTAATGGGAGAAGGGTATGGTTCTAATGGGAAGGCAATGGTTCTAATGGGAGATGGGTATGTAATGGGGAGAAGGGTAAGGTAGTAATGGGGAGAAGGGTAATAATGGGGAGAAGGGTAATGGTTCTAATGGGGAGAGAAGGTAATATTATGGGGAGAAGGGTAAGTAGTAATGGGAGAAGGGTAATGGTTCTAATGGGGAGAAAGGTAATGGTAGTAATGGGGAGAAGGCATGGTTCTAATGGGGAGAAGGGTAATGGTTCTAATGGGGAGAAGAAATAATGGTAGTAATGGTAGAAGAAATAATGGTAGTAATGGGGAGAAGAAATAATGGCAGTATTAAAAGAAGGTTAATGATTCATGAATAACAACAATAACCTGAAACCTCAGAACACCTTCTTTTGTTTTATCTAATTAATGAGATAAACTTACCTGTAATTAGCTCATTGAGAATTTGTTTAATTTAGTCACCTGGCTAATCAATACTCGCAGGTAATTAACTCCACTTTTATGTCAGTCTTATTAAAGTGGCAGAGTTATATTGCTATTAGTTTATTAAATGAGTTGTGATTAATTTTGTGATGTAGAGTATTATTATTTACCTGAGTTATTAATTAAAGTATCTTAAAGTTTAGTGTGTGTGTGTGTGTGTGTGTGTGTGTGTGTGTGTGTGTGTGTGTGTGTGTGTGTCTGTCTGTCTGTCTGTCTGTCTGTCTGTCTGGTTCTTCTGTGTGTTGTCTTGAGTGTAATTTTTTTTTTGTTTCGTGCAAGTTTTGTGTAAGAGTCACCTCACCTGGTCTCCTAATTACTGTCCTCAGGTTCAAAGTTCCCTGGAAGTCTTACCTGAGTCTTATGTTTGTTTTGTTTACTTGTTTTTGTTTACTGTAGTTTGGGAGGTTGTTAGTGAAGGAGAGAGAGAGAGAGAGAGAAGAGAGAGAGAGAGAGAGAGAGAGAGAGAGAGGTTATCGGTGTTTTTTTGAAGGGTTTCAAAGCTTGTTTGGAAGGGTTTTCAGTGCTTGTTTGAAGGGTTTCCAGTGTTTTGCTTGAAGGGGTTTGTGTGCTTTTTTTTAGGGAAGCCAGTGCTTGCTTGATTGGCGTTGTCAGGTTACCGGTGTTCTTCCGGTAGGGTATGGAAGAGAGATTATCAGATGGCAGTGAGGGGAGGGAGGGCGGCAGGCAGTGAGGGAGGGAGGGAGCAGAGGGGAGGGAGGGAGGGAAGAGAGATTATCAGATGGCAGGAAGGAGGGAGGGAGGCAGGCAGTGGGGAGGGAGGGAGGCAGGAGGAGGGAGGGGAGGCAGGAGGGAGGGAGGAATGCAGGAGGGAGGGAGGGAGGAGGAGGGATGGAAGAGAGATTATCAGATGGCAGTGAGGAGGGAGGGAGGCAGGCAGAGGGAGGGAGGGAGGCAGGAGGGAGGGAGGGAGGGATGGAAGAGAGATTATCAGATGGCAGGAAAGAGGAGGGAGGCAGGGTGAGGGAGGGGGAGGGGGGAGGGAGGCAGGAGGGGAGGGAGGAATGCAGTGAGGGAGGGAGGAGGGATGGAAGAGAGATTATCGATGTGTGATGGGGAGGGGAGGTAGGGGAGGGAGGGGAGGGGAGGGGAGGCAGGGGAGGGGGGAGAAGGGCAGGAGGGAGGGGAGGGGAGGGGAGGGGAGGGGAGGCAGGGAGGGGAGGGGAGGGGAGGAGGCAGGCAGAGGGAGGGAGGGGAGAGAGGGAGGCAGTGAGAGGGAGGGAGGGAGGCAGAGGGGAGGGAGGCAGAGGGAGGAGGAGAGAGGCAGTGAGGGGAGGAGGAGGCAGTGAGGGAGGGAGGAGAGAGGCAGGTGAGGGGAGGGGGTAGGGAGGGAGGCAGGAGGGAGAGGGGAGGCAGGTGAGGGAGGGAGGGAGGCAGGAGGGGAGGGGGGAGAGAGGCAGAGGGAGGGAGGGAGGAGGAGGGCAGTATGAGGGAGGAGGAGAGAGGCAGGCGGAGAGGGAGAGGGGGGAGTGAGGGAGGGAGGCAGGCGAGAGGAGGGAGGAGAGGCAGGGAGGAGGGAGGGGGGGTAGAGTGAGGCAGAGGAGGAGGCAGGAGGGAGGGAGTGGCAGTGGAGGGAGGGAGGGGGAGGGAGAGTGGGGGAGGAGGGGAGGTGGCAGTGAGGGAGGGAGGGGGAGGGAGGAGGGAGGGAAGGCAGTGAGGGAGGAGGGAGGCAGTGAGGGAGGGAGGAGGCAGAGGGGAGGGAGAGGCAGGCAGTGAGGGGAAGGGGAGGCAGTGAGGGAGGAGGGAGGCAGTGAGGGAGGTGGGGGGCAGGCGTGATGAGGGAGGAGGGTGAGGGGAG